>NC_137195.1:31678572-31732963 GCF_960531495.2 Zeus faber
GCTTGGTGAACACCGTGGCCCCCTCCAGGAGTTCGAAGGCTGATGAGATGAGGGGCAGGGGATAGCAGTTCTTGACCGTAATGTCGCCTTGGCCTTGCTGAAGACCTCCCTGAAGTCGAGGTACTCGGCAGGGACCCCCAACATGTCAGGTGCGGAGCTGGAGCTGGTGGGTGGCTGAGGTGCGGCGGCTTGCTTCAGGCAGACCTGAATAGCCCCTGTGGTCCAGTCGAGGTGTGGGTTGTGATGGCGGAGCTAGGGGAACCCCAGGAGGAGAGGGTGACGAGGTGAGTGCAGGATGCAGAACTGTATCGTTTTGTGGTGGTTGCCGGACAGGAGCATGCGGATGAGCGCCGTCTGATGGGTGACTGTCCCCAGGAGGCGGCCATCCAGGGCAGTGGCAGGGACCGGAGTAGGCAGGAGAACTCGACCAACACCCAGCTGCCGTGCTAGGTTATCGTCGATGATGTTAACATCGGAACCAGAGTCAATAAGTATGGCGAGGGAATGTGAGCATTGGGGCAGCAGCAGCCGAGCCCGACACAGGGGGCGTGGGTTGGAGGAGGGTTTGGAGGTGTGGCTCACCAGGACCTCCTCCCTCACTGGCGAGCCTGGCCTTTTACCGGACACCTGGAGATGTAGTGTCCAGCTAGACCGCAGTAGAGGCAAAGGTTCCCCACCCGGCGTCTCTGCATGGGAGGGGCCTCACTTGTGGGTTGACGGGCCGGAAGAGCTGGCGGAACCTGGTCAATCTGGGCTGCCGGGTTCCACTCGCTCAGTCGAGCCTGGGTGCGGAGGTCGATCGCGTAATCGACCACGGAGCGGGACCCTTGACTGACACCCAGGAGACCACCAGTAGCATCGGGACCCCGTGGTGTAACGCCGAACACTTTGCGGAGCTCGGCGGCGTAGGCGTGGAAGGAGGAGCAGGCTGGTGTGCGTCGTTCCCACTCGGCCGTTCCCCATAGCCGAGCGCGGCCCGTCAGGTGATTTACGGCGAACGCCACCCTGGCATCCTCGGAGGTGAAGGTGTGGGGCTGCAGAGCGAAGAGGATGGAACAGTTTGTGATGAACGGACTACAGCCGTCTGCGTCTCCAGCGTAGCGTTCTGGAACCCCCACCCGGGGCTCCAGGGGGTACCCAGGCTGGGCCGGTGCTGGTGGAGGTGGGTCCGGGGAAGCGGGCGGCGGGATGAACTGACCGAGAGCAATGGCGAGCTGCTGGACCTGGGCGGCTAACGTGGCGAGCCCTTGCTCCTGGCTAGCTGCTGCTAGCCGAGCGTCCGCTGAGCTGGAGGCTAGGACAGCTTCCTGGTGTTGGAGCTGTGACTCCACCCTTCCCAGGCGTGCCAGCAACTCGGGGTTGTGTGCTGGGTCCATTGTTGGCCAGATTGTACTGTAACGGGTGTGGTTAGGACCCAATTGCATGGAGTTGGACTAATGGGCAGGTAAGGAGAGGGAGGGTAAAGTAGAAGAAGGCGGAGATTATGACACCTCAGACCCAGATTTCAATGCACCTGTTCAAGCCCAAGATGGACTGGATTTTTCCCACTGAACAAGTAAAATGAACTGAAAAACATTAAATTCACTTATTGCTTTTTGTATCAAGTTGACCAATTGCTTATGTTTAACATACTGCAAACACTGATGTAATGATTGTTTTTGTTTTTGTTTTTACTGTTTATTACTTCCATAGGAGTATTTTCCTACTTGACCGACACCACAGTTACATATATTTATATAAATATTTACAAAATATCGTTATTCTTCTGATTACCAGTAGCAGCTAATCAAAATATATAATTTTCAGCTTTTTACAATGGGAGAAAATTAATATTGAGTATAATTAAGTTCAAGTTATTGTTGGTTTGGCCCTCCAACACAGCTCATGTGGCCCCTTGTAAAAATGAATTGCCCACCCCTGGTCAAAGGTATGGGAACCCTGTTTCACAGTCCACAGTTTTATTTACTTATGGTATAGGAACCCTGTGTCTGAGTTTGTCCTTTTTGTGTATGGTGACACTGTGTCAGAGTTTGTATTTCTAGGTATGGGAACCCTGTGTCAGAGCCCAGGCATTATATTTATTTAGGCGGCCAATCCCTCTTGCCCTACATGTTTGCTGCCTGCTTTGCTTACTGTGTGGCCACCTGTTTTTATTCCTGCTTGCATGCTGCCAAAGTGAATATCCACTTTGTGCTCTGTATCTTCCCTGGTTTCCTCACATGTTTGACTTGGTCTGCTTCCTGTTCTAGTTATAAAACTCATGTTTGCCAACTCTTCCTCAGTCTGATCCCGGAAACAGCCGTGCTGCAGCTTGTGGCAAAGCCACATGGACTGGTCCCTCTTCCAAAGCCTACTTTCTTTCGTGTTGCATGTCTATTAAATTCCTTTATTTGAAGCAGTGGCAGTTAACCAAGAGTCAGACACGCAGTGTGTCCACAGTGCCAGAGTGATGACAAATAAAGTGGAAGTACCTTAAACTACACCCAATAATGCTGAAACAAACCAAGTGAAGTAAACAAATCCGCGGCAGAGGCGTCCTCTCCTGCAGAAAAAGCAACGTCCATGTTTACTGAGCAGCACTTTGGCAGGCACGAACCCTGCTCTGCTGCTGTCCTGCTCCACTACTCCAAATCTTGTTCATAGAAGTTGCAGTTAATCTCTCAAAGTATCTGATGCCATGCAGTCATGTTTACCTAACTAGTTTTTTTTTGTGTGCGCTCTGAAAATCAGTTTTATGCTTACTGCGGTTCAGCTTTGGAACAATAGTGTTTTGTGTCTGTGTGCTCTTCCTGGTTGCTGGTCACATGGCGTAACACAGTGTTCTCATTGGTTCATTCAAATGCGATGGACTTGGACGCTTGTTTTGACGCAGGGTAAAGATCGTTGCACACTAATTAATCAGCTCCTGCCAGAACAGCAGCTCTTTGTTCATCAAAACAAACTCAAGTTTCACTAAAAGTGATATCTACCGTAAAAGCCACAGTTACATACTGGTTACATTTTTAGTGGTTAACAGGCTCGGAGCGTGTTGTGGGATTATCTCATTGCAAAGTGTGCCAGGGCAGAAAAAGAGCGGGCACACTGGAACACTTCAGCCACCTGTGGCAGGGCCAGCCAAAGAAAGCTCTCCCCTCCTAATCAGGGAGATGCATGCCACTATTCCATTCAAGTTTGTGTATATCACACTCTGCAGCTTTAAGCTAACATTCAAATTTCATGATAAGTATCTCATCATAGACTAGTTTAGGTCTGGCCATTTTTCGGCTCCCTACAGTCACTCATTTGGCCACGAATTTGCAATCATGTTCAGAGAGCCTAGCATTGTAGTCTACTCCTTAGGGACAAAGGGGTGAATTCACAAAGAATGGATCATGGCCACTAATAGCACCATCAATCTTCACGTCTGAAAGATATTGCGCTAATGGTATGCCAGCACAAACATGCCCATAAAGCTTTGCTGCTGAGTGCAATTTGCCCTTGTCTGATCGCAATTATCCATGTGGCAAAGTAGAAATGGTGGCTTTGCACTAAGAACACAGTAGACAGGACAATGGCGAAAAATGGGTATCAGCGGCTCTACAGACGCGGCACGGGACACACAGGGCTTTTTTTTGTTTTGTTAAATGAGGAAACGTAGGAAAATTAATAAACAAATAAATAATAAATAATATAAATAAAAACACGCTGTTGTTGTTTTGTTTGGAAAATGGAGAACGGGGAAAACCCAAATGGATCACTCTGGTAAAATCGGTCAGTAATTGTCGTAACACTATTTCGACAGATGTTTCTATGAAAAATTAACCAACTTATTACTGTACGATGTAAATTGGCAAAGTTACACAGCCTCATTTAAAATGTATTAACTATCATGTCACCACACTGCCATCTAGTGGTCAGCGGGGAGAAACCGCGATAACCATCAGTACTGCAATGTCCATTTTGTGGCCATTGCAATACTGATGGATTAACCGGATTAGAGATGATGATTTTATGCCATTTACTAGGAGTGTTGAAATTAGGTTTTAGTAGTTAATAATTTGAAATCGTCTTAATAGTTAATCAGGCACAAATGTTATGTTACTGATAGAATGGTTTTGAAAGATGACTGTTTGAATCATTCGTTTTCATTTTCTTGTATTTGTTGCTATCTAAACATTTTATGTTTTTATGAGTTTATGTTTTAAAATCTTTAATTCGTTTGAATATAGTGTTATGTGAAGCTATGTGACTTCTGCGCATAAAGTTAGATTACCTTCACTCGTCAGGGAGTTATCAGCAGCCAGTAAGAAAGGAGATGCACAGAAGCTCCACCTCCTGTGCCATTTTGAGAAGGAGAGACACCAAAACTCCTCCTCCTCAGTCTAGTGTTTAAAAGGAGCCATCGACAAGCCATCGCTAGGCGGGATTCGACTTTTTTTTTTTTTTTTTTTTATTCATTAAGTTCATTGTTTTTGGTTTCACTAAGTTAGCATACAATTTAAATGTTACCAAACAAGCCTGCTCCAGTGTTTTCTTATTTTCTTTCTTTTGTTTTGTTTCACTAAACCTTGCAGGGTATTTTTTGCAATGTTACATTATTTTCTTATTTTTGTTTCAACAAATCCACGAAAGATTCAAGCCTAGCTGATTAAGTTAGTCTAGTGAGATTAATTTGATTCGACACTCAAACACAACAAGTGAAGCACACGAGAGCCATTGCCATTCAACCCGGAAGTCGCCTGAGAGTAGAATCAGTTTACCCATACTGACTCAGACAGTAAAATCACAGCTCCACAACGCACCAGAGCCTCCCAAAGCAGGCAAACCAGTCTGTCTCATTTGGGAACTGGACTTTTCCCCAGACGAGACCAGCTGCCGCGACTACCCACGAGCATCTGTGGGATGTGCTCGAACAACGACCCCGATCCATGGGGGTTCCACCTTGGAACTTACAGGACTTACAGGAACTGCTGCTAACGTCTTGGTGTCAGATACCACAGGACACCTTCAGAGGTCTTGTGGAGTCCATGCCTCGCCGGGTCAGAGCTGTTTTGGCGGCACTAGGGCAACCTACACAATATTACGCAGGTGTTTCTAATGTTATGGCTGATCAGTGTATGTAGACATAGGAAAGTCATTTGGATCCGTCTTATTATCTTGAACCCAGCTTTAAGCTGCTCGCATGTAGTCATAATTGTGGTCTATTTTATTTCACATGAAGAGAGCATTGACCATCAACCTGTCATCAACTTCACCACCAGGCAGTCATGACAGCCAAAGTTCAAATAGTTTGAACTTTGACCTGGTTTAAATCTCAATGCAGGATCTACTTACGACTACCATTAAATCAATTGGTAAGCCTTTGTTCTGTGCTTCATACACAATGACAAAGACAAACTTGTCCTTGAAAGGAGGCACCTTGCTTTAGAGGTCAACACAGTGAAAAAAACCCTTAGATTCCATCCATTTCACAAAAATGACATCCTCTTCAGCTGCAGTACTTTAGCTCCCCACCCACCCTGACAGAAATGTTTAGCAGAATCAGGTCAACGGAAGGCCTGCCAGAGAAAGATAAATAACAGGAGCCTTCTTGTTTACACGCAAATAAGAGAAATATGCTTGGAAGGTGATATGGGAGTGCTCCCCAATCTGCATTTGACCGGTCCAGCCAAATCCTGAGTCATCACCATGTTTTTGAGGGCCGTTTTTCAACTGAGTTTCATCTACTTTGGGTACAAACATCAAGACACACACACACACACACACACACACACACACACACACACAGTTGCTGACTATGCCATTGGGTGCATATCTGAAGACTAATTTATAAAGTGAAGTAAACTGACTTGACCTGTAGCAGATAGTATTACTGTATGCCTTTAGTGTGATGTATATGTGTGTGCGCATGTGTTCACAGGCACGAGCCTTTATACATGTTTGGTTATATTAGCACAATGCATCTTACAGTGTGTGTGCCCGTGTTTATATCTGCATAGATCCAAAGATCCATGTATGAGCTGCTCTGCATAGGTTGATAGTCTTAAACCTTGGCCTATAACAAGCAGGCATGCATCTCTTTTACAACGTGACAACCTCCAATCACGCGACCGTCATCCATTCCCTCCATTCACGCACTTACTATGTATTGTCATTCTGCAGACGGACGCTTTTAAATGAGACTAATAAATGCACCCATCGCTCTGCCACTACGCTAAGCGTAGAGTTAGGCGGATGCAAATTCGCTTGTGGCGGTATGAGGGACGCATTCTGTGCAAAATGACAAATTGGTCTGGATGTGGTGTATTTTAATGTTGAATTTGAATGAGGTGGCAGCCCACACAAAAGGTCAGATAAGAGATGTAGTGAGACAAGATATACCCAGGTACTACACCTGCATTCCATACGTGGAAAATGGATATGGAATTTCAAAGCTGTTGGCGACGAAATACAATTTTGTTTGATATGTGATCTGAAGTTCGTGTAAGTGTGTTAATGTAGGAGTCTTCAGAAGTCGGATACGCAGTACTGTGCCTGCATACAGCCAGGCTGAGTAACAGTTTGAAGTCTCGTTCTATAGTGCTTGTTGTTACAGCTTGTTGTCAGCGTTCGTTTATTGGTATTCTTTAAACTCTCAGAGCGAGCCTTAACATCCTCTTTAGATGAATTGTGCGGCACTTAAAATGAAAAGAATTTTAAAAACAGAGTGGATGATTGGAAATGAGGCACTGAAATGAATGCTGCGTGGGCAGCGCTGCTGAGCTGCTGCACAAAGTGACAAGTGTTGCATTTCAAAACCATATAATGTTTCTCAGACGTGAAGCGACACAGTCCAAACTAACTGGGGGGAGAGAACGGGAGAAAGGGAGAGAGAAAAGGAATAGAAGCAAACTAGTGCTGGCAAAGTTAATGTGACACTCTGAAAACACACCAGCACTTCTCCTCTTCCTCTCCTCCACTGAAGTGCAGTTTTGTCGCCAAAAAAACGATCGTACCCCTATTGTGAGCCACAAAGCGGGAAGGAATGTTTGGCTGACTCTCTGGGAACCGCCACTTCAGAGCCCGACAGCTGTCACAGCCAGGAGGACTTGAATTCTGCTACAAAAAGTTCACCCACGAGGGGCTGGAAGAGGGGAATACGGTCTTTATTGGAGGACAGCTTTAGATTAAACAAAAACTTGCAACCAAATCTGATATTCACTCTTTCATCCTCCTCTCTGCCGGCGCTCACTTCCACAAATATTTCTGTAATTCTATAGTTTTTTCCCACCTTTTTCAGTCTTGTGCATTTCTCTGATCACCTCTGTCTCTCTGTAACCTATAATTGGGATTTATACTTCACTCCCCCTTCTCTCTATCTTTAAATACCCTATTTACCCCACTGCAGGACTCTCTCCCTCACATTTTGGGTGGGCATAAACTTGAATAAACAATCGCTTCTCTCTGGCTGGTACTTTCCATTCCACTTAGTGATAGAATACTGCTTTGCATCTTTCCTTTGCCATGGTTACCGGCAGTTTCAGCTCTGCTTCTCAGGGATGAAGGAAAAGGTTCAGCTAAAATTACACACACACACACACACACACACACACACACACACACACACACACACACACACCCACACACACACACACACACACAATCTTATCAGAGTGGGAGTAGATGTATGAGGCAGACAGGGAAGATGTTGGATCACATGGGTTGTACTTCAGTGACGACATACGTTACAGGAGGAACTGTACTGCCTTGTCCACACGTATATGGATATTCCTGAGAATAAAAATTTTCTCCAAACTTTAAATTTTCCAAAATGTTTTAATTCAGCATATACACTAAGGTCATTGGTCAGCTTCTTCAAGTGCTTCAAACGAGGAAAGAACTTGACTACGAAGAATCACCATTGTAAGAATAATCAATGAACTGTATTCACCAGTTAGTGATGTAAGACTCACAAACGATTAATTCCTTACAAACAAATCTTTTTAAATTACTTGTGGGTCATGAGTCACTCCAGCAAACGAAACTACAGCCAGGCACATAGGGTGAACTGAGACTCAAATCTCAAACATAAAGACCCGAGAGGCCCCGGTCGGGAGTCATGCATGACGCCCAAACCAATTCTCCAATGAGATCCATGAGGTAATTGAATGTAATGTATGACAACCAGACTAAAACAAAGCAGATTCTCACCAACACTAGGCTACAGGCTAGCCTCAATAATGTAGACGCGAAAGCTAACATAGCAATCGAAGCATCGAGTAATACTTAATTCTTTCAGTAAAATATGTATGCTATATGAAACAAAATCTATGTGTCATTCTTAAGAATTTTAACTTTACGTGTAATAGTCAAGTCAAGTCACACTTTACCAGGGTAACACAATGTGCTTTAGAAAGAAATACAATCAAAGAAAATATATAAAATGTCTGCGCAATCATAAGAACAGTCAGTGCGGAATAAACCCCACAGCATACAGAGCACACACACAGATCTCACAACATAGAGAAAACGCACATACACACAGACACACCCACACACACACGCACACACACACACACACACACACAAACACACACACACACACACACACACACACACACACACACACACACACACACACACACACACACACACACATACACACACACACACACACACACACACACACACACACACACACACACACACACACACACACACACACACACAGAAGTCAGTGATAGACTGTCGTGAACAGCAAGCTTTTAAAAGTGTTCAGTGTGGTGGCCTCTCTCAGGTCCTACGTCAGGGTGTTCCATTTACTTGGGGCATAGATACAGAATGCAGCCCCCCTGCCTTAGTTGGTACAAGGGGTAGGTAAAAGACCACTGCCTGTGGACCAGAGAGTTCTTGCTGGTTCTTGTATAATTGCATTTACTTTATATACTGAGGTGCAAGGCCACAGCTTTATATACAAGTAGCAGAATCTTAAAATCAATTCTGGTTTTAACAGGGAGCCAATGTTAGAGATCTAAGAACAGGTGTGATGTGTTCAAACGTTTTTGTCCAAGTCAGAACGCATGCAGCCGCATTTTGGATTAACTGTAGCTGCTGCACAACTGATTTCGGGAGGCCGGTGAATAGGCCATTACAGAAGTCCAATCTACTTATTGTGAATGCAGGAATTAATTTTTCTGAGTCTGCTTTTGACAGGAAGCCTCTTAATTTTGAAATGTTTTTAGATGGTAGAAGGCTGATTTTGTGATGTGATTGATATGGCTCTTAACAATTAGATCGCCGTCTATGATTACACCCAGATTTCTGGCTTCATCTTTGCTCTCCAGAGACAAAGAACTGAGACGAATTGCAATTTTCTGTCTCCGAGCCTTTGCACCAAAGATGAGTATTTCTGTTTTATCTTTGTTCAGTTGTAAAATGTTCTGTGACATCCATGCATTAATATCATTAATACACTGAGTGAGTGAGTGTATGGGGAGTGGGTCATTAGGACATAGGGATATGTACACTGTACTGTGCAGTGATGCCAGCCTTCTGGCACAGGTCCTCTGCTCGCACTCTAATATTTTTCCATGAATCCTCTGCATTTTTCGGATATGGCAGTGATTATGAACTGGCCTGGTCTCCTGCAGATGCTAGATCGAGATTGGGTGACTGCAACTGGTCAGACAGGAATTTAGTCACTCTGAATAGTCTCTCTTCAAAGAGAGTCAGATGCGGGAGAAACTGCTAATCTATGATAGCACGTATAGCCTTGCCTCTGCCTTCCTGTGTGGGTTTGACTGGCCGATCAGGCATGCCCAGCGTGCATTGAATAAGTTCTTAAGCTCTACGCCCGGAGCTGTTGGTTCAAGTACTTTCTGCTTTTTCATAAAAATATCAATCACAACGGATCCAGAGGAAACAATTATACAGCATTTGCGCTGTTTAGAAAAACTCAGCTGTAGTTTTGTAGTTTAGTTTCTTGATGGGTGTGATGTGCTGAAGAATGAAGGAGTGACCGCTGACACTGACTTGAATAAAATAATAGTTTTATTACACAAATCAGCATCAAACCAGACTTGCCATGGATGTCCTGGGAGAGACCCGAGCCGGATGGGATCTCTCCCAAGTGACGCTCTGCACTCGCTTTTAAAGCTGTACAGAGATAACATACCATCTCTTGTTCCAACCCATAGGTGCCTGCTCAGCCTATGTCCTGTCATAAATCGAAACTTTTCCTCCTCTGGTCGAGCTGGAGGAATAAACAAAATTCCTCTCCCATAGGACCTCTAAACAGAACCTTGACGTTCTCGTTCTTGAGCAATAAATCTAATAATAACATAGTTAATATTATGACTGCACTATATCTCAGCTTTGGGAGCTCAGTGACCTATTCACCTCAAACCTTCCAGACACCTCATATTCCCCCCTTCGAGACTACACAAAGTCTCGACAGAGAGAAGAGTAATTGAACATACGATGTTAATTGGCTTAATAGAAATCACTTAATAACAAACACAATTGGTTATAATATACCCCTCTGACCATGCTTAGTCATAGCAATACAGAAAATTTGTGGAGTGTGAGAGCGAAAAATCCATCCGGCAGCTTCATTTCTTAGAACATCCATCAATCAATCAAGACAGGAAAATTCTCTCACGGTCCCTCTGCCCCAGGCAACCACCTAAGGTACTCCAAATCAATTAACAGAAAAAGACGAAGGGTTTAGACTACTGTATAGGATGTTACATATAAATGCATACATTAAGAGCCTCAGAAATAAATCAAAAATTTGTCCAAAGTCAGGCTGGTCGACCCATCGGACCTTCCAGTGGACCTTTCCCTGCCTAACACCAATGTCCCTCAAAAACCGCAAAAAAAGAAAATACCTGAGGTCCCAATGTATTCACTTCATCCTACTACAGACAGCTCAAAGAAAACAATAGCAAATCAAAGTAATATGTCTTGCTAAAAATATCTAGCGTAGAGTACAGGATATTCATCAATAATACAGGTTACATTGTAGTATACAAACCCCAATATTATAAAAACATTCAGGACACACATGTATGTATTAAACTGTTGCTTTTTAACACCATCAACTTTTAATGATATTTCACTCGACACTCCTGATCATGATGTCTTCATTCAGGGTCCGCCGTCCATTTTCGAGTGTCCATGTTTGAATGTTCAAGTCCATTAGGCAGTTAGGATCTCTGGACACAGCCATCCTCTGACTGGTCCTGAAAGAAAGAATCACCAGCCAGTATCTTGCACAAACATCAAATACAGTATAATAATTTCACTTTCGCATTATACTTTAACATTATTCCAATATATGATTAACTTTTTCCTTTTCCCCCCTTTGTCCATGTATTTCCCTTGTTAACAATAGTGTTGAGTAAATGATGGAATCAGATATTCAAAATGGGTATTTCTCTGCTAGTGTTAGCTCCTCTTTTATCACTATTTCCTCCTCATCTTCCCCGACGTCCTTACCACCCAAGAGTGGCATCTGAACACTTTCTCCCGGCATTACAACTCCTACCCATCTCAATATCATGGCCTTAGCAAAGGTCAACACCAACGTACAAAAACAAAACATCACACACAGTGATAAAAGAGCAGCTCCCATAACCTGAGCTACTATAGCTCCTAATGGTCCTAATTTGTCTTGCAGCCAAGCATTAGCTGACCACCCAGCTCCTTTTGATGGCCCAAACGCATCCCGTATATGTTTTAACGCATCTATGATGTTAGTCATATTGTCAGAGCCATCAGGAATCAACGTATAACAGTCATCTCCGGTTAGATTTAAAGCCACGCAAAGGCCACCTTGTTTGGCCAAAATATAATCAAGAGCCATGTCGTGTTTCATCAACGTCAATCGATGACTCCTCTGTGCGTTTGACAAATAATCAAAACCTCTTATGGTCTCATTTGCAAACCCTTGTAGAGTATACGTGATATTATCAATATGATCAGCTAAGAATGTAACCCCGTACCATGGAAACAATCCTATAGCCCATTTTTCTCCTAAAGATATCCTCCAATGATAAGACTCCAAATTGTGAAATTGTGCCAACTCTCTTTTCTTCCTACTTTTGGCAGTCTTTGCAGAATCACCCTCATCTGTCTTTTGTCCCTTCTGAAGGACAAAAACATCATAAGGAAGTTTCAACTGTGCCATATAGCAACATCCAGTCCATCCATACGGCAGAAATAAGTATGCTTTATCTCCACATACCCACCAAATATCTTTGAATGTTCCTATAGTCACATTACCCGGTAAAGTTTGATTCTTTACGCTCAATGTTTTACTGTGACGACTATTTGGCGCATGAAAGGTCACTCTATAAATTTCACCAGTTGTTCTTTCTATACCTTTTCCAAATTCCATCATGTAGATTTCACATTCTGATATCCCCATAAACATACCATCTCCTTCATGAGTGTCATTAGAACAAAAGCAGTCCATACCTTTTGCAGGTGTCACTTCCATCGCTTCAGGTGTTGCTGTTCTAATATCTTCATACTTATCAAGAAGATTTAAATATGGCAATTCTCTCAACCAGGAACACTTACGTTCAGGTCTAAATAGCTTAACCGACAGAGCCATCCATACATCATTGGCTGCTTTTTGTCTGAATAGCAGCCACGATAATGCATTACTTTGACATTCAGACGTCAAAGGTTCCGGTACTGTCTCTAAAATTGATGGCCATGTGCCCGGAGCTGGAACTTTCACTACACACGGACAATTGGAATTAGTAGTTATTCTAACGGAGTGAGTTATCTGTTGGAACCACAGATTTCTCTTAGCCCATGGGTCTGTTATTTGCATCGCCGAGGAATCAAACCCATATGCTTTCCACTGGGTTTCTCGCTTCTTTAAAGCATGAAGATGATCAGTCATGTCTTCTGATGTCCACTCAGGTTCAAGAAAATCATTGACCACTTTTGTCATCGTCATCTGAGCTTTTTCTCCTGAATTACTATCAATCTCCTCAGCAATTGGCTCTCTAATTACAGAGCTCTCCTTGCTATTATTTGACTTAATTTCCAACTTCGCCATAGTCTTCTGAGTTATATTTATCCACTTCTCAGATGATGGGGATGTAGCGACAGTTGTCAGTGTCTTATCTACAGACATTTTAGATACCAAAGAAGTCATCAGTGTTTTATAGGTGGTGGATCTCATCCTCACAACCTCTCTTGTATGATTACCGAGAGTTACAGAAGTAGAAGTTGTCATCATCGTAGTAGTAACATCATTTTCTGCCAATGTTGGGGCTAGAGTGGTAACTGACAATGATACGTTAATGCTACTAGTTATTCCCCGAGCTAAGGAAGTAGATGTCCTTGGTCCAACAGTCACCCTTGGTGTGACTAGTTGTTTTTGGGTTTCATTAGCAATCATGCTTACTTCTTTAGTAACCAGACCTTTTACTACCAGCATTATCTTACGAGTTCTGTATCCCGCTTCCCAATAATTTTGTCTTGGGACGTATTTAAACTCTGGATCCAAATATGTGCATGTATATTCTCCTTGATCTTCCCATAGTACATTATGTACTACTAGTGAACAGTCATTTTTAACTTTAACCCCTCTCCTGTCATTCATCAACACAAACTTTCGTTGATTGCTAGGCACACTGCTAACCTCCGGTACTGCTAGCACTATGTCTTCACCGCGCGCATTTTTCCATTTGGGGGAGATATTTCCACCAGTATTCCATTTACTACATTTACATGGAAGGTTAGCTGCATTTCCTAATTTAGTTCTAATCACAGTATTCACTGAAATTGAAGTTGTTGGAATCATCTGAGGCACAGCAGTAGTTAACTGCAATTCCTCTGTAACATTGGTGAATTTCAAACCTAACAAGGCAGACGTCTGCTTTGTCTCTTCAGTTGGTGGGGGAGTTGATACTTCAGTTATTAATTTTCCTATTTTTTCAAAAACTGTGGGCTCTACAATTTTACTTTCATTCAAAACCACAAGAGTCACAATTTTATATCTGTAGTCAGGCTTTCTTTGCACTCCATCCTCTCTCACAATCACCAATTTAGGATCAAAATAAGAACACTTGTAGTCTCCTTGATCTTCAATCTGGGGTCTACGTAGATAAAGACTACAGTCATCCTTCATCTTCAGCCTTCTTCGATCATTTAGCAACACATACTTCTGTAGCGGTGACGTTCCCGACAAGTCAATTACCTTCCCATGGTTATCTTCCCACTGGACTTGAACTTCCCCTTTTTCATAATTTTCTTTGGTACACTGACATGGCAGCTGAACTGACTTTCCCAAAATCACTTCAACTCTAGTCCTCGTATCGTTTTGGTTTAACCCTTTTTCGAGATTGTCTTGGACTCCTGGGTCCAACTGGGTTGGTACACTTTCCTGGAGAGGTGTCACAGCCCTCTGGAGTCTTTGACAATTCATTTTCTCTGGGATTAGACTCTGTTGTGTCTGGGACATGTTGTAAATCAATGTCCCTGAAGTGTCTTTCTTGCTCAGGGACTGACAATTCATCCCTGGGATCATCAAAAGTGTGCTCATCAACATTAAGCACACCCACATCATCGCCAATCCCTTCTTCTGGGTCTTGACCTCTGAGGTCCTCATGAACCTCTGTTGTTTCAGCAGCTTCTGTTGGCTCTCTTGAGCTTTCAACATTTCTGCTCAGGGATCGTGGCGCCTCTTCGTTTGGCGCTCTAACACAATGCGATAAATGGTACCATGTAGGAGAACCTTCAACCTGAACCGCAGTTCCTGTACTGCGAACAACTTTGAATGGTCCTTCGCGGCGTTCGTTAAACCATTTCCTCCTAAACACTTTCACGAATACCTTGTCTCCAGGTTGCACCGCGTTCCTCTTTTGCTCATCAAGTCTCTCTAGCACCTCCTCTTGTTTTTGCCTGTCAGAGACATATGTGTGTATTTTCTTATGCAGTGTAGCCATGTAGTTAACATACACTCGCATTTCATCTTCTAAAAGGGCTAAGCTTGGACCCTTTCCACTTGTGCGCAAACATGGTGTTGGCATCCGTCTACCCGTGGCTAACTCATGGGGTGTCATGCGCAAATCACGGAGCCCACTTGAACGGCACACCATTAATGCCAACGGAAGCGCCTCTACCCAATTCAGACCTGTGTGCTGACAGATTTTAACAATGCGATTTTTCAGCACACCATTCATTTTTTCACAAACTCCTTGGCTTTGTGGATGATAAACAGCTCCTAAACGTTGTTTAATTCCCAATTTTTGCAGAATTAATTTTACTGTTCTATCCACGAACTCTTTCCCATTATCTGAGGATATCCGATCTGGAAGTCCCCACCTGCTTATGACCTCACGACACAAGAACTTGGCAACCGACTGAGCATCTTTACGCTTGGTTGGACATGCCTCAGGCCACCGTGAAAATCTATCCACGACGACTAACATGTATCTTTTACCTCCTATTGGTCTTATCATGTCAACAAAATCCACAACCAACTCACGCATAGGACCTGTCGGAGTTGGAATGTGACCGGGTGGACTCAACACACCCCTCCAAACGTTATTTTTAAGACAGATTGTGCATCTGCCTATGACATAATCAATTTGCTCAAGCAAGTACGGTGCCCAAAAACCATACTCTTTCGTGATCTTTCTCCTTACCTCCCCCCTTGCAACATGGGCTAACCCATGTGCTTCCTGAATCATCAGACCTAGTAGGTCAGGGGGTGCTACCATCAGTCCTTCATGATTTCTCCACAGACCAGCAGAATCTTGTGTGGCCCCTCGGTCCAACCATAATTGTTTATCTATGGCTGACGCCGCTTCTTGCATCGCGATCACATCTCTGAGCGTGATTTTATCTTCCAAATCCACTTCATGAGTGACCAGAAGAACCTTGCCTGCTTTGTTTGCTCCTGTAACTGCTTTAGCAGCCTCATCAGCCGCTTTGTTACCTTGTGTGACCCTTGACGTGTCTATTTTGTGTGCTGCACACTTAGCTACAGCTATTTCCTTTGGTTTCATCATTGCATGCAACAATTTCATTATTTGGGCATGATGCTGTATCGGAGAACCATCGGTTTTCTTAAATCCTCGATTTTTCCACACTGATCCAAATAAATGACACACATTATGTGCATATGCCGAATCTGTTTATATTGTCACTCGCTTGCCTTCGGCCAATAGACAAGCTTCAGTCAGGCCCACAAGCTCGGCAAGCTGTGCAGAAGCAGGTTGTGGTATTACTTCTGCTTTCTCAACAACAAATTCAGTTCCCTGGGCTTTGACTACTGCATAACCAGCACTCAATGTGTCTCCTATTCGATAGCAGGACCCGTCAGTCCAATACTCCACATCTGACACATGCAGTGGGAAAGCTTGCAAGTCTGATCTGAGCTTTGCATATCTCTCTACTTCCTGAATACAATCATGTGGCTCTCCATCCCCTGGTGTTGGTAAATTATCAGCTGGATTTACCGTGACGCACCTTACTAAGTTGACATCTTCCTGCTCTAAGAGCCTATGATAGTCTCTTAGCCTAGACATAGTCAATGTACATTTACCGAAGTTCAAAAGATTTCTGAGACTATGATGGGTAAGAATTGTCACTGGGTAACCCATAGTTACTGATGATGCTTTCTCATACATTAGATAAACTCCCACCATTGCTCTGTAGCACAGTGGTAGCCCCGATTCTACTTCTGAATAGGCAGTAGAATAATACGACACAGGTTGAGGACTTGTCCCTGTACCTGTTGGCTGACAAAGAACTGCACATGCATATTTGCCTCCAGTGGACGTGGCCACATACAGCAAAAAGTTCTTAGAGTAGTCTGGCAGCGCTAGCGCTGGAGCTTCTTGTAGCCTCTGCTTGATCGTTTCAAATGCCATAAGACCTTCCTGGGTCCAGGTGAGGTTACAATGGAGTTGAGCATTCCCAGTCTCTTTTATCATGGCTCTCAAAGGTCCTGTTAGGCAGGCATAATCTTCTACCCAGGCTGAAGAATATCCCGCAATGCCAAGAAATGTCATCATCTCTCTGACTGTTCTAGGCTTTGGTGCCGTTCGAATGGCTTCCAAATGACTCTCAGAGATGCTTCTGTGTCCATGGGTTATTGTTTGACCCAAATAAACAACTTTTTCTTGACAATACTGTAGCTTCTTCTGAGAGGCCTTGTGACCTTTGTCTGCCAATTGCTGTAACAGTTTGATTGAATCCTCATGGCATGTTTCCTTATCCGGTGAACAGATGACGATGTCGTCCACATACTGAATGACAGTACTTTTCAAGATCTGATCAATCCCAGCCAAGTCATCTTGCAATACTTTATTGAAAATGTGAGGGCTATGTTTGAATCCTTGAGGGAGCCTCTTGTACTTGAAGGTTTGTCCTTTGTACGTGAATCCAAACAATCCTTGACTTTCTTCGCTCAGTGGAACACTGAAAAATGCTCCACACAAATCCAACACTGTGAAGTGTGTAGCCTCTGGAGGGATTTGGGCTAACAAGGTATGTGGATCTGGTACATCTGCTGGAAAATCCTGCACCACTTCATTTATCGCTCTTAAATCATGTACCAAGCGATAGGACTCATCTGGTTTCTTTAAAGGCAATATAGGTGTATTGCTCTGAGGATCCAAACATATTTCCACTACACCTGCTTTTAACAGTCCTTCAATTTGTGGTTCAATCCCTTTGATTGCCTCCTCCTTTAGTGGATATTGGTTCTTCCAAGGAGGTTTGGTTCCTGGTCTCAGTTCAACTCTCACCGGTTGGGCTGACTTCACAAGTCCGATGTCCGTACTATGTCGTCACCACAAACATTCTGGAATTTGTTGCAGCATCTCCTCTCTCATGCTGTCTGAGTCCAATTTAGCGCTGAACATTGACTCATGTGTCATCTGTATCACTTGTGGTTGTCCTTGTCCTTGAGCTGAAATCATGATTTTCATGAACTTCTGTTCTTCACTTATCCAGATATCAAGATTCTCCTTTATTGGTGAACAAATGGCTTCCTCAGCTTCTGCCATCATTTCTCCTATTTGCTTCTGCTCAAATCCTTCAGCCACCATTAAAGTCACATGTGGCACACTTTTCACAATGTCAAACTCTTTCTCAAGATATTCATTGATGTTTATCTTCATAGCTGCTCCTTGTGGTCCCACAATTATGCAGCATGAGGTCAGCTGAACATGCTTCGGTTGACTACTCAACCATTCTTCTGGATCCAATTGGTCAGTTTTCTTGAAATATTTCAACGTGCAGTGATGTGGATACTCAGGGGGCTTAGCATCAGGCATATTTGCCACAATGAACTTCTCCCACATCTTGGCTGGCTCTAATAGCTCTGGACTAAGATTTCCAATCCAATATACTGAAGAAGTCCCGGTCTCTGGTGCGCTAAATAATTGGTGGTAGACATCAGGTGGCACATCCACCAGACAGCCGTCCGGTGTACACCGTATTGTACAATTTAGTTTGCACATAGCATCTCTTCCCAAGAGTGCAATGGGCGTATGTTCTGACACCAAAATAGGTAGTGTGATTTTCCGATTTCTACAGCATACTACCAGCTGACATCTCCCTTTCGAGTCTTCTGGGCACCCCTAGAAACCAGGTTCCGGACCCCTGTAAGGGTTCGCTGGTCCTCTGGGTGGCTGTGGTTGTCCTCTGTAGCCTCCTCTGAAGCCTCCTCTGAAGCCTCCTCTGAAGTCTCCTCTGAAGCCTCCTCTGAACCTGTAGCAGTCACGTACAAAATGACCTTGTTGTCCACAATTATGACACGCTCCTTGAGACTGTTGGAAATTTCCTCCTCTTCCTCTTCCTAAATTTCCTTGGCCTCTTCCTCTCCATGTTTGTGGTTGGTCAAAAACTGGCTGTGGAAAGGAGACAGTGGGGACCACAGGTGGTAGAACCTGAATCTGTTCTTGCTGTGGTTGTGGTGGTACTTGATTTGATTGTGACTGGCTCTGCATAACCACAGCTTGTTTCTTTTCCTTCTTCTTGTTATCCACCAACTGTATTTGGTTGAGTTTTCTGAGAGTCTCCTGGTCCTGTTCCTTCTGGTCATGCTCCTTTTTCCGATATAGCTCTACTTGATGTGCTATGTGGTCCGTATAAACACTTTTGGTCATGCTTCCAAGACCAACCACTTCTGCCAATTTGCTCCTCACTTGTAGAGGCAGCCCCTTCTGTATTTTAGCTCGGAGAATCGATTTCTCCATTTGATTCAGTTCTGGATCATTTCCTGTGACATTTCTCCACACTTGATGAGTTCTTGACACATAAGCTCTTGGATTTTCCTGTGGGCCCAATGCCTCGATAAAGATGTTGTCCGGGTGTACGTTTGTTGGAAAAGCATCTTTCAAAGCTCTCCACATTCGACCTCTGCTTGCAGCAAACAATTCTGGGTCATATACAGCAGTTGCCACGTATCTGTTAAGGCCTGCCGTCTGCAGGATCTCTTCCATAGCTGGGACTCCAATGAGGCTAGCCAGAAGTCTCTTAATATCTCCCATGGCAGGCTGTGTTCCCACCAAAACCTCTTCCAGCTTTGAGATCCATGGATGTGCTCCATCTTGAAGAGTGGGTAACTTTTCAAGTATGTTAGACATATCTGTATTCTGCCAAGGCTTGTATTCTAAATTTTGTCCTCGAATTATCACTGGACACATTTTGTTGGGTCTCTTTCCTTTTCTTGGACGTAACCCATACCTCAACGTGTCTGGCTTTTGAGGCTTTTTCTTCTGGAGTTTCTTCTCTGTTATTTGCAATTCGTGTAATTGCCTTTCCAATACTTGTTGAACTTCTGGACAGGTGGAGTCACTTATGTCCTCCAGGCATCTGTCTATACTCCTCTCAATCTCTCTTAAAATCATGCGTCTGTCATCTCCTACCACAGTGCTGGCTGCTAATGGTTGAAAACAGGAAGGACCTTCTTTCTCCAATTCTTCATCGCTTTCACCCTGTTCACTTTCATCCGTGTCGTCCGTTCCTGGTGACATTTTCCTCACTGGTCGATCTCCCTTTTTCTCTGCTTTAGCCAACATCCGTCTGACTGCTGGGTCGTATCCTCCAATAGCTTCGTCAGAGTCACTCCCAATCTTTTCTCCTATTTCCAGACTTCTGACTCGTTGTTGGCTTCCCAGACGGTTCCTTCTCTTGGTATTGTTGGAGCTTGGATACATCTTTATGGTTGTTGTAGCCTTGCCCATTTCTATTATTTGCTCATCTTCATCTTTGCAGAGATAGTTGCCTTCCTGTGTAATCACTGGGAGCTGGGGATAAACATCAGTAAACTTCACCTCCTTCTCATAAGGCGGGGGCTTCTGTAAAGATGCTGTATGTGAGAAGGGCGTGGTAATCTTCTCCATCAATCTTTCTGTTTCCTTTTCATTCTTCTTTATTTCTTGTCTACTTTGTTCTCTTTTTTCCTTTGCAGCTTCGAACCATGTCTGTCCCTCCTTTGCAAACAGTTGCAGAACGCCAAGTTCTGTTTGTCTTTTCTCCGTGCGTCTCTTTCCTTTCTTGCCTTTCTTTTGATTTACTTTATATGTGGACACAAGCACCTGCATTGTTTTAATCACATCCGGGTTAAGAGTTCCTTCAACTGGCCATGGTTGTTCAATGTCCGGCCAACGCTTGCTCCATTTTCCTGATATTTTTGCAATATCTTTAATAAGGGGATTGTTCTTTTGCACTACATCAATAGGAGTGATTACTTTTGTAATTTTAGTATCCATTTTTGACATCCTAATGACTCTCTTATTTTCTTTTATTGTAAATCAAATTGAATTATTTAAAAAATGTCTTTATAAAGCACCGTGTGATCACACTCAACCAACAACAGCTGAATTTGCCAACCCCAAAGGAGACCAATCGCTTCCCACTTGTGAAAGCCAATTCACTTGTTCACTATCATTCACACTCATTTATGTTCAATTATCAAAATGATATCAGTGTTCATTCTCAAAACAGCATAGATAAATCATACCCAGATAATGAAACCAATATTCACAGAACAGTATTTAAATCAAATCAGCTTTTCCACATGATCAATCAATCAATCAGTCAATAATACCCTATTAATTAGGCAAATGCCTTAATTGGTCAGTCCGTTGCCAAGTCTCTCACTAAATAATTGCAAATGCAATGTATGAAAAATAACTACTACAAACGCATATGTGAAGACAAGCTAAACACATTTATTATAACTAAATTTATAGGTATATAGGTAAATGCAGGTGAGGTCTGTTGAAAGAGTTTGTGGATAAAACCGTACTGGCCTTTAATTGGTTTGGATGGATTCAGGATTCCAGAACGTTGTCATCCGCAAGCCTCAGTGTCTGTGAAGATCTGCCAGATGTCTTGTCATCTGCCCTATGGATGATTCAGTTCAGACTCATTCCATCTTCTCTGTCTTTCCCCCAGCTTTCACTCAGCTTTCACTCAGCATAGTAAAAGAGAGGAAGAAAGAAAGAAGAAAAAGAACAACAGAAGAGTTCAATGCCTTAGGCTCACTCTAAATTCTTATACACACTGTGATACAATTCAGTGTGACATACATTATCAGCTTTTTTATTTTGCGCACACTTGAAATAAAGCAATGGTTACTTTTAATAATGCAATGCATTTAAAGTCCAAAGAGTATATTAGTCAATCTGATATCACCTTTAATTAGTTATTTTTATTCTATTTATCTATTTATTTTTATTTTATTTTATTATTTTTATTCTATTTATCTATTTAATTGTATTTTATCCTTTTTATTCTTTCTTCTAACTACTGAGAGAAAAGAGTAGAGAGGGGGGCTCACCAGCCCCTCTTGTCAGGAGGAGTTAACTAAATTCCACTCTTGTGTGAAGCACCACCCCTTGCTCCACCTCTTAAGTTTAGCAAAGACTTCCAGTATGGACTGGTCGTCAGCGAGTGAACATCCTGTTTTGGCTCCCGTAGGGACAGCCCAGCTCCATGCAGTTACGCACAGTCGTAAATCAAAGCTGTTTTCTCTCAGCAGTCGAAACACAAAACCTCTTTTCTTGCATCAAGAACCAGAGTCTCCTTTCACCCCAACACGACCATCTGCTCTTTTAACCAGACAGGACTCACAGAAATCACCGCCACACACACCCCAAGCACAAAAAAGAAAAAGAAAAACCCACACGCCAATCAAACAAATCACAAATCCTCCTTCCAATTCAGAGCAGGAGATTTTCTTTTCTTTTCTGGATGTGTACATGTATGTGTAGGCAGACTGTGGCTCTAGTCCTTCAGAAGGCTCATTTTGTTATCAAATATATAAAGTCCTGTAAAGGTTCATATCCTTTATCAAATGCACAAACGTCCTTGGAAAAAAGGCTCATATATATTTATCAAACGTCCTTAGAGAAAAAGGCTCATATATATTTATCAAAAGTCCTTAAAGAAAGGC
The DNA here is from genome assembly GCF_960531495.2 of Zeus faber. NCBI lineage: Eukaryota > Metazoa > Chordata > Actinopteri > Zeiformes > Zeidae > Zeus > Zeus faber. Next base: position 31,700,972 of record NC_137195.1, read on the forward strand.
TCATATATTTTTATCAACTTTACAAAGTCCGTATACAGGCTCATATATATTTATCACTAAAGGGGCAAGAAATGTTTTTCTTTATGTATTATTCAACTGCTCACCACATATATATACCTATTTAATAACACATATATTCTATATCACATACTCATACACAAAACATTACACAAAGCTCTTCTACCTCTGCAGCCGCGGCACTTTCACACTCACACACACAAAAAGAAAAAAAAGAAAAAGATATGTCTGACCAGCAGAACATCTAATCCCCAGAGACTTTAACAGCGCTTAGCTTTATGTTTTACGTCGACTCATTTATACTTTTCTAATTTCATCAAAATTTTTACTTTGGCCAGACTTTTAAAATTTTACTTTGGCCACACTTTTAACAAATTCTTTTTAATCAGATTCTCTCATCATGCATGTTCACTAGTTCTCCAGAGCAGGTTCTGCCCTGTTTTTCCTCACTTTTCTTTACAAACTTTATTTTTTCATCTTTTGAGCCTTTAACTTGTAACTGTTTTTATTTCACTTTATCCTTTTCATCTTACTTTAGCTCAAACTTTATTTTTCATCTTTAGCCTTTAACTTGTAACTCTTTTTATTTGACTTTATCTTTTTCATCTCACTTTAGGCTTTTAACTTTTATCTCTTTTTCACTTTTCATCTTACTTTAGGCTTTTAACTTTTATCTCTGTTTCACTTTTCATATTTTTCATCTTACTTTTAGGCTTTTAACTTTTATCTCTTTTTTCACTTTACTTTCTTCTTTTTCATCTTTATTCATATAATTTTATTTTGAGTCAATTCCCCTGGCCAGGGTTATTTCCTCTTGTTTTTTCCTACCTAGATTTGACTATATTATATCTTCATTCGGCCAACTTTCACACAGCATTTAATGTACACATGTCTTACTGTTTAACGAGATACGGGCCCTGTCTTCGTTTATCTTGCATGGTTATTTAAATAACTTTTGGCTACTAGTTCTGCCATTCTACAATTACTTTTTATTTCTACTTTCTCAACATCTTTTAAGCCTTTAACTTTTACTTTTAACTTCATTTTTCATTTCTCTCATCCCTATTCTCTATTTCAACTTTTAACTTTTAGCTTTTATTTCTCTCATCTCTATTCTCTATTTCAACTCTTAACTTTTATTTCTCTCGTCTCTATTCTCTATTTCAACTTTTAACCTTTAACTTTTATTTCTCTCGTCTCTATTCTCTATTTCAACTTAATTCTCTTTTTCTTCACTTATTATTCTCTTATTCCCCTTATTTACGTCTTTTACATCTTAATTAACCCCAATTTAGACGGAAACTCACTTCACACATCAACACATCATCTCCATCACCGCATAATCTCAGTGTAGCCTCCCTGCCAAAAACATACTGCTCCTAGCCCACATAACAGCTCAATTTTGTGAGAGGTCACTCACCCTGAGAGCGGCAGTTCGCTGGAGCAGGCAGTATCGGCAGATGAGGCCCAACAGATCCTGATTCGTGACGCCACTTTGTAGTTTAGTTTCTTGATGGGTGTGATGTGCTGAAGAATGAAGGAGTGACCGCTGACACTGACTTGAATAAAATAATAGTTTTATTACACAAATCAGCATCAAACCAGACTTGCCATGGATGTCCTGGGAGAGACCCGAGCCGGATGGGATCTCTCCCAAGTGACGCTCTGCACTCGCTTTTAAAGCTGTACAGAGATAACATACCATCTCTTGTTCCAACCCATAGGTGCCTGCTCAGCCTATGTCCTGTCATAAATCGAAACTTTTCCTCCTCTGGTCGAGCTGGAGGAATAAACAAAATTCCTCTCCCATAGGACCTCTAAACAGAACCTTGACGTTCTCGTTCTTGAGCAATAAATCTAATAATAACATAGTTAATATTATGACTGCACTATATCTCAGCTTTGGGAGCTCAGTGACCTATTCACCTCAAACCTTCCAGACACCTCAGTTTCATGTTGTTTATGCAATCCACCAACACCAGATTAAGCCTATGAGCGTGGCAGTGTATGTAGAGTGCTTATAGTACCTCTGGACGAAACTTTTCTTGCACCCCGCTGTTATATCCTGACCTTACGGTCGCGCAATCATAATACATGCTTACATGCAGTATGCACTGACAGAGTATTTGTGGGGATGGTAGCTCAGGCGGTAGAGCTGGTGGTCTAGTGATCTAAAGGTTGCTGGTTGGATCCCAGGCTCCTCCTGCTAGCATGCTGTAGTGTCCTTGAGCAAGACACTTAACCCCTAATTGCTCCTGATGGCTGCGTCCGTCGGTGATTGAACAATTGTAAGTCACTTTGGATAAAAGCGTCTGCTAAATGTAATGTAATATTTTTGATACTGTTTAGCAGGGAGTCTGCATCCAATCCGTCAGCTGGGGTAAAATCTAATGGTTGTTTTGAGGACATGATAAACACGCTTTTCTTTGTTTGTTTGTTTGTTTGTTTGTTTGCTTTTGTGTGCTCCCTCCCCCCCTAGTACCCAGCAACCCCTACAGGACAGAACTGACCCAGACCCCTACGTGAAGCTCTACTTCCTACCAGACGGCCAGAAGACGAGCAAAAGAAAGACAAAGGCAGCCCGACAGACTTGAAACCCCAACTACAACAAAATGGTGGGGGGGGTTGATAGACTTTTTAGATAAAAAAAAATGTCACAACCTGATTTTGATTTTGATCAATTTGGCTGGGATACTTTATTTGGGAATCTTTTCCTATTCAGTTTGCAGGTATGAACCCCCTTGTTCTTGGCTTTTGGTCTCCTTGATTTTGCGCAATGTAATGGAGAAAGATTTACCCGTTCTTCATAGAACTGCTTAAGCCGTGCCGGGTCATTTTGGGGTTGGCGGCACACAACACTTTTTTGGGGTCTTGCCACTGCTGTGGTTGGGGTAGAGTCTTGGGGACTCTTGGGGACATCAGTTTTCTTTCACTTTGAGTGCAAACATCGTCCAGTTTGAGATTTCTGGCAGAAGGTTTGCAGGTTGCAGGTTTTTCATTCATTTTCCCCTCATGCACTCTGTTTGTAGCTGGTGTACGAGGGCATCCCGCGGGGCGACCTGGACCGGAGGGTGATTCACCTACGGGTGCTGGGGGACGGGCCCTTCTGGGAGAACACTCTGCTGGGCGAGACCTTCATCCCGCTCAAGATGCTGATGCCCGGTCAGTGCTGGGTGGACTGGCACCAGCTGGGCATGGCCGGCGCTGAGTTGCTCCACTGAGACATGGAAATTGGCCTCACGGCAATTTCTGGAGAGTGAATTAGGATTTTAAATCCAGATAGGATTTGAAATCCTAAATCAGCGCCCAGCCTACAGGCAAGCAAAGACGAGAAAACACCACCTGCCCTTAGTTATTTTCCCTTTTTTTGTTCAAATACAATCTCCTACTGAGACTGATTTTTTGTGAATCATCTGCCTAGTTATGGTAATTCATTTGGTGTTCCCTTATAATATGTGCAAGTGGGAGCATGTAGAAGTTAAACAATAATGGGCCCAGAATCGAACCTTGGGGCACTTCACATATAATATCCACTTTGTTCGACACAAAATCTCCAATGGACACAAAGAAATGCCTGTCCTGTAGGTAGGTTCTGAACCAGTTTAGAACCGGGCCAGATAGGCCAACCCATTTTTGAAATCTTGCTAATAAAATTTGATGGTGCCTTTGACCGTGTCAAAGGCACCACTGAGATCCAGGAGCAGAAGAACAGATCATTTTTAGAATCAGTGTTTATGTGCAGACTGTTCACAACTTTAATAAGTACTGTTTCTGTGCTATGGTGAGGTTGAAAACCCAAATGATAGGTGTCTAAAAGGTTGTTTGAGGTTAGAGAGTTGTTAAGCTGAAGGTAAACTGATTTTTCAAGTATTTTTCTGAGGAATGACAGGTTGGAAATGGGCCTATAGTTGGCAATAACTGTTGCATCGAGATTGCTCTTCTTCAGGAGTGTTTCAATAACAGCTGTTTAAAATGTTGCAGGAAATGTACCTGATTGAAGAGGGCCATTTAAAATGAGTCATTTTTGAGAAGAAAGACTGTCTGGCCTGTTTAATTTCTATGTGTATTGATTGATTCTATCCTTGTAAATTTCTTGATGAACCTGAAGTTTTGTCCTTCTCCATTTTCGTTCTGCCTGCCGACACTCTCTCTTAAGCTGCCTAACAACCGCTCCATTTCCCCAGGGGGATTTTTTTTTTCTATGTTTTTAATTTTAACAGGCCCAATGTTATCAATGATATTTTGTATTTTTGTGTTGAAGTTGTTCACAGGATCCTCAGTTGATGATGCCATGAACAGCAGTAACTCATTTACAATTCTCTTAAAGGTTTCAATGGTATTATTGTTATGATACACTTTTTAATTGTTCGGGTACCCCTCTGTTGTACAGGAAGAGCAGACACGTCAAAGAATAAAAAAAGAACAGTGATCTGAAAAAGCAACATCCATGACAGAGGGTACAGTGATATTAAGTGTGGGTGGGTCCAGAAACATGCTGAGTGAGGTCAAATGCTTTCCAATAGGCTAATGAAGTGTTGAGCATCTGGGTCTGTTTGATTGTCAACATGAATATTAAAATCACCTGAGATAATTACACAATCATAATCGGTGAAGACCTTGGACAGTAGCTCAGAGAATTCATCAAGAAAGCCACATTTAGACTTTGGTGGCCAATAGACAGTGATGATTAAAATCGGGGCACTGCAGTTTATAGATATAGCAAGGTGTTCAAAAGACGTGAATTCTCTGAGGAGGATTTCCTTGGAGGTATAGATATCAGAGAAGACAGCAGCTATTTCATCGCCTCTCTTATCAGCTCTAGTGGTTTGGACGAATTTGAAATTATGAGGTGCTGTCTCAATGAGTGCAACTGTGCCATTTCTGTCCAGCCAGGTCTCAGTCAATAGAATGAAATCCAGATTATGGCTACTTATAAGGTCATTAACTAAAAATGACTTATTCATTTGTGACCTGACGTTTAATAAAGCCATTTTTATTGTTCTGGGTGCCTGGCTTTACATGGGACTGATAGTTGGAGTCCGAACCGGTAGTAAATTGTTTAGATTACTATATGTTCCAGGGACATTACGTGATTTGGGTCTATAGTTTAGAATTACATGAATTTGTAAAGTGGAATGACAGCCATTAATGTCAGTAGAGTGGATCGGACTCACCAAATGTCACATGTGAACAGAGAATTTTAACGTAAGTTCCATGTTCATGGCGAGGAGACGTGATCCGTGAAAGTTTGGATATACTCCATCATGTCTGAAGACGTTTGGACGGTTTAAGAAGGTGCCAAAGTTGTTCACAAACGGTATGTTGAGGGAGCAGCAGTATCACTTGAGCCATGTGTGTAGTTGAAGGACACTTGTGAATTTTTCATCTCCAAAGCTGGGACACGGCATCGGGCCGGAGACGATGAACCAGTACATTCTTATTCCATTCATAGATCACTCTTTTTTTTCTTTTCCTTCCGCCTTTAGTTGAAATCATTGGCTTGTGTTGGGGCGGAGGGCATTGGCCCTGGTATTAATGCTCCGCATGTAACACATATCTCCCTAGCTCCTCTCTCCTTTATTTTTCTGCACTGTGTCCTTCAATGTAGAAGACTGTCAATAGAGTGCAATCATCTGGCAGAGGTAAACTGGGTGGTGTGGATGGGCCCATCACGTACGTTTAATAAAAGCTTGAAATTTTGAGCCCCAAAGCAAGAGAATAAATAGCTTAAATAGACACCCAATAAGATATTCAATTGGAGGCAATATGAATACCTCAAAAACAACTACAACTTCAACTATTATATGAGTAGCCATAACATCGAGGCTGCGAACAAGAATAATTGTTACCGAAAATCAGAATGTTCTACTGAATATTTTGACCGATTTTTTTTTTTCAATCCTGACAACAGTGATGCATGGCTGCTTTCAGCATCCTCAAGCTAAAGACAGCAAACTGGTCAAATGTTGTGCTTACGTAATTAACCCCCACGGTCATCCTAGTTTTCCATGAAAAATCTCAGAAAAGGTGGCAGAATAGAAGAATAGAAGATGAGATTGCTACGAATATTTGTTTTAAAGAAATATTAGCTTTAAAAATTAGACATTATCTTTTTAAAAACCAACTGTTTTTGAGTTAATACTAACCCAGAAATGGAACAAAACAAATGAGGATGAGAAAAGCAAGGGTGATGATGCAACATAGATAAATATGAGTTAATTCAAGCAAATGTGTAATGGATAACATGATTCTGACCTGAATAATTTAGCAACCAGATGCAACTGGGAAAATTCAATTGATATTAGAATTTCTGAAGGTGAATTGAGCGGGGTTTTTGGTCTTCTAAAAGAAAATTATAGCGGGGGGGGGCAGGTCTGGCAAAAAGTTGTTTTCTATAAATACGTATACATATTAATAATTAATATTTTGAAATATTCTGCTCAAGAGTTTATACTTACTGATAGAAGCCCTTCAAATAGACCGTGGTGAGGTGTCACACACACTCATACACACACACACACACACACACATTATCCCTCCACCAAAAAACGCAAATCTAATTATGTACACTTCCATTTCTACCCTCTAGCCTCTCTCTCTGTCTGTCACACACACACACACACACACACACACACACACACACACACACACACACACACACACACACACACACACACACACACACACACACACACACACACACACACACACACACACACACACACACACACACGTGTAAACACCCCAGCCTGGGCTCTGCTTTGCCATTAGAGCTATTTGCATCTGACTGAGAGGCCATTAGAATAGTAATTAGATTGACCCACTAGAGAGGGGAAGGCCCCTGTTCGCTGCTAGACCAGCTACCCAGTTACCAAGCTGAAGGGCACACCTACTTCACCGCCACAGAAAAAGAAGAAGAGAGCGACACGCCGTTCCATCGGCCAAACATCCATCTCTGCGATCAATCTGCGGCGTTACGTCTGTACACATGCGTATGTGCGTATGTGGTCGATTAATTAAATCAAAACTTTTAGGGGGCATTGTTATTATTTTAGGAGTGGATCCAAGCGTGTAAGCGGATGAGGGAAAAAATGATCAGAAATTTGCTGAAGTAGTAGCACAAGAGTTCTGGCCAAATGCTCCTCTGGCAAAGTAGTATAACAAATGGGTATCGCACTCTTTTAGAAGATAGGTGCTAATGTGCCCAATTTTCAGGCTCATTATGGCATTAATGTAAAAAGATGTCTGCCCTGGCTGGTGATTACACACATTGAAGGCAAAAAATAAAAAAATAAAAAATACATGCTAATTAGCAGAGATTAGCAGAGTCAAGCGGGAACCGAAGCCTCGTCTATACCACAGCAGGTGAAACCTGAACACTCTCTTCTGAGCAAGAGAGGTTTTGTATTAGACGGTTTGTCTAATAACCGTTATTGTTGATGCTGTTACTGTTGCTGTTGTTGTTGGCGATGTTGGTGTTGAAACCTCCAAACCACACCCCCAAAACAAAGCGTCTTCCTCTAAATGTGTAAAGTTGTTCTGTTTATGAATGTATTGGTGATGGTAATTTTTTTTTTCTTCTTCTTTTGTGAGCGCTGGCATGAAGGCCAGTCCAGCTAAATTGGTTCACTTGTGAAAATGTTGGTTACGTCATATCAGACACTTTATATGTTATATAGAGGGGAAAAAAGTTACAGTTATTCAAAACATCTAAAGTTTTAACGTGTTTTTTGAGGGTTAAACGTATGCCCTGTTGATCTGCGTTCAAGCAAGTTTCTCAATAGTCAAGCATTTACCTATCCTTGAAGGCTAAGACCGTACCATGTGAAGATATAAAGGGATGGATGGATTAATCTTTCATTGAAGGGTAAATATTTCTAAAAGTTGAACTTCTTCATATTTTCCCTTCTTTAAATGCCTCCAAGGTTGTCAGAGTTATTTCTTTAGAAAAGGCTGTGGCAAGGGAGCAGACATTTAGAAAATATTCCTTCCTGCCAGTAGTACAGCAGTAGTATAGTATTTGTGTGTGTGTGTGTGTGTGTGTGTGTGTGTGTGTGTGTGTGTGTGTGTGTGTGTGTGTGTGTGTGTGTGTGTGTGTGTGTGTGTGTGTGTGTGTGTGTGTGTGTGTGTGTGTGTCCGCACATTCTCTGAAAGAGCAGGTTGCCATACCCTGTAAATTAGTGTGTTGGGAAATGATGCACCAATCCTATTTAAGAATTATTTTCAATTTGTTTTTTACTTAGAATTAAAGCTGGACTCATTTTTGTAATGCAATTAGCCAACCCACCTAAATGGCAAGTAGAAGAGATACGGAGAGATGCTCAGAGTGTGTTTTTATTTTGGATTTAGATTTATTTTTCGAGTTTCCTACCTGTATGAAACGAGAAACGTAAACATCCTCAGAGGCCCGTTTATCCAGGGAGGGAGCGTCGCTCGCGGACATCTCCCCATGGACATACTGTAGACGGGGCTTTACGGGTTCTGTAGCCGAGGAGGTCTTCTTGATCTTCTTGTTTATATTTTAGATTGAGATAAATTTGTTTTCCTTCCTTTCCTACATGAACAAAACAAAACAAAAAACCCATGTCACGAACATCTCTCCGTTGTTCTCTTTAACTTACAGAGACTCCATTGAAGTGGGACTTTATTTAGTAAAAACACAATTTTTGTGTGTAAATACTCTCTCCTTCTAAATAATAAATCCTAAACACGGTACTTCACCATCCTAAATAGCTTTGAAACTAACCTGCCTGACATGCTGACTGAATACCACCCTGCTACTGCGCTGTGGCAGAGAGATGTCAACTCCAGATGTAAAATAAATGAAATTGCCTTTTTACCGCCTAAATAATTTCAGTATTTTTGCCCTTTCTTCCCATAAATAATATTTGTTTTTCTTTTGGTAGGGGTCAAACCATCTTCTCCATAAGCCCCACTTGATAGTTGCTCTTTAAAAGTAATTCACGCGCACGCATGCTCGCAAGAACCTACTAATGTTGTAACGCACAGATTTACTAACATTATTCGTAATCTCATGTGCGACTGTATATAGAAGCTGTTTGCGCACGCCTGCCCGTGTACTGTATGTGTGGTCCTTTCAATTCCTTTATGAGGCAGGTTGAAGATTGTCTCCCTCCTGAGGGCCCGCCTCTCCCTGCAGCATGTGGGGAACCGTGGCGCGTTGCCAGGATACAAGCTCCTCGTCTGTACTGACAAGCAGACATGAAGAGCAAAGATTAATTATTTACAAGCGGACCCCTGTACACTGTGTCTGGCTTGGCACTTCTCCTGCATTAAATGTCACTTTCTATGAAGCCGACCATTTAATAGCCGACCAAATATCATTCTTTCTAGATTTTCCCATTTTTATTTGAAACGAGGCTTCTCGAGTCAAGCCTTCAACCTTGCATTGTAGAAAAAAGTGGTCTCTTCCCCCTTAATGGAGCCAGATTCCGGATCACTGCTATTCCCCGGGCAGCCTTGCGCCAACCCCCCTGACCTTCTCCACCCTCGTCGCTTCATTTAATTTTTATTGGGTATTGTATTGACTGACTGACTGACTGACTGACTGATTTTTTTTTAAGTGGAACGGATATTTACCAGAAACAGGCATGGTCAGAAACAGGCATGCCAACACTGACACTGACACACACACACAGAGTTCTGAGCACCATTACGCATTTTTGTGTATTGTTTTCTTCCCTTCTCCTTCCCTCCCTCCACAGCCGGTGCGCCACTGTGAGACTTCTTTTTATCGGTTGCATGTTTGCGTCTGATCCGCCGCGCTAATTCCGCTTGTATCTGCCGAATTGATTTCAAGGAGGGAGCAAACTGTACGTGATATGTCTCGCTGCTCCGTGGCTGGCAATTTTTTTTAACTTTTTGTATAGTCACTTACACAGATTAATTTGTCTTTTGTGTTTGTTTTTTTAATGGTCATTTCTTCATCACGTCTCAAAATTCTTTTAATTCAGCAGCAATTTTCTCTACATGGCCAAAAGGCAAAAAATTAAATGAAATTAAATAAAAAAACTCACACTCACGCAAGAGGGAAGAAAATAAATAAATCACCGCATTGGTATTAACCGTGGAAATATCTGCAGCCGGGGGGCTTTCTTTTTTTCTACCCCCCCCACTATTATCATCAGAAAAATGTAATTGCACCGTCGTCATTCAAGGACACAGTGCAGGAAAATAAAGGAGAGAGGAGCTAGGGAGATATGTGTTACGTGCGGAGCATTAATACCAGGGCCAATGCCCTCCGCCCCAACACAAGGCAATGATTTCAACTAAAGGCGGAAGGAAAAGAAAAAAAAGAGTGATCTATGAATGGAATAAGAATGTACCAGTTATCCATGAACTATATGTTCGATGCTGCGTGGTAAACAAGGTACGGCATTACTTATGGAAAAAAATACTATGTGCAATAACGTATGTGCAGTTATATTGGTATTATACTGTACATGCTGTAATAAGCTAGTCAGCACATTGTAATAATTAATATTTATGTGTACTTGAATACCCGTAATTTCTAGCCCTATTTCTGTTTTGTATTTCTTGGATATTTGATCATTTTATTTTTGATCTTTACTTCACTATTCAATTTACTTCTATGATTATTTGTATTATCCATTATTTTGGACCTTTGAGCTTTTTTTACTCTAATGTGCTCTGTAGTGTAATACATCAAACCTCACCCAGAACAAATCCTTTGTATAATTAAATGTACCTGGCATAGAAGAATCTTTATTTGTCACATGGCACACACACAATACATGCACTCATGGCGACCAACACACACCCTTCAAATCTCTTCTTTTGACCCATCCTGGCTTGTCCTTCCTTTGGGGGGCAGCATACAGCGATGTGCCTGGGGACCTGTTACAAATGTCCATCGCCGGTCAGGTGACAATGTTCTGGATGTTTTTGGTGGGGGTCCTTACTGACGTTACATGGAGGAAACCCCATGTGAGCACAGGGAGAACATGCAAACTCCACACAGGACCCTAATCAGGAAATAATAACAATGTATTCATTGTCTAAAAAGGAGCTAATTATATACGTTTATATATTGCCTACAATTTTAAGATGTACCACTTCAAAGGACACAAAAAGACTCCTGTGAGAGAAAAATGCTCACGATCATTTATTTTGAATGACGACAAAGGCCTCTACCTCCAGAGGGGGAGTTTTTCAAAACATTGTTTCTGTTTTCCAAAGAACCCCCCAACTTTATGTAAAGAGAAATGTTCTTTCTCTCTCCAATGTCAATTCTAACATGGAAGAGCCAGATCACATTTGGCCCAGTTTACCTCGGAGGAGGAGATGAAGAATAACCACAGGGAGCCTGGAGGTGCGTTGTCAGGGATTGTGCGCGTCTGCCAGGTAATTTACAAGTTCCTGTGAATTTACTGTTTGAGGTTGGCATCCAGGGAGACAGTTGAGGGACACAGACTTGTAAATGACTTCTGACCCAAGCCACACCCTCTGTTGTTGTATAAAGCCCTCTTGATCAGAAATAAGATTAGACTCGTCAGAACACTGCTTTGGAGCAGTACTGAACCTTTCTTTTTATTCTGCAGAATAAATAATCTTGAATATTCTCAGTTTTTGTTTTCTTGTAGCGGGCAGATTAACCTCACCGATCATTGCAGAAGAATTTCTTCCACACCCTCTCAGCTAAGTGTAAGAAACCTACTTTGAGAATCAGTGGTTAAGAGCTTGCGGCTTAGTTGCTTGTAGTACATTTTCTAACGGAATGGTGTGAAACCACAGCAATTTATAAGAAAAAAAAATCATGTGAATAACTATTAAATTGTTAAATATATATATATATATATATATATATATATATATAACATAAAATATATATTTATATATATTTGGTATGCAAATCTTTAGCTTACACAGCAGGTATCAGAAGTTATGAAAATGGTCATCTTTTCACACTTTTCCCCACTGACTGACAATTCACAAGTTTACTTTCAATACATTTCTTTGATCACCATTCGCAGACCAATGGTATCGAGTACCATTTGGTGAGCCAGCGTAGCGTTTCTCACTACTCATTTCTCTTGTCTTCGTTTTAGAGCAAACAAACGTAGTGTCTAGGAGGGGCTACCCGGACTGCGGACACCACAGGAAGAAGATAAATCACCACGGCTTCTGTGCGACGTGCCTAGGAAGGCAGGATGCCGAGGAGCTGCTCCTGGAGGACGTCGTGTAGTGCCCAGCATGTGCCCACCTCCCCTGGTCACCGCCAGGAAATGAAAGGTGTGCTGGTGCAAGGAGGACACTGACAAAAGGGCTATGTCGGAGGGCGAGCCTGCTTCTCCAGCTAGCGTTTGCACAGGAGCTGGCCCCGTCCGTGCTGCCGTTCCTCCTAGTGCTAGCGTGGTCCCCAAATCCCTGGCGGGGATAACCGAAGCAGGGCATATCCTTCGGGGCCCGGACAGCATTGTCGGACTCTAACGAGTCTGACAAGGGAGAGATCCTCCACAGCATTCAGGCGAGCTCCAGCCTGTCCGAGGCTTCAGCCTCGACTAGGCTCCTTAAGGCTGAGCTCGTTGAGGTGTCCCAGCGAGCAGCCAACAAGATTGGCCTCCCGACCATGGCTGTACCGGACACGGAGGTGTCCATGCAAGATGGGGAGTTCTACTCTGGAGCCCCCCACTAAAACAGTCCGTCTATCCCGCTGTTCCGATCGGTGCATGTGGAGTTGGCGAAGGGCTGGGCTAACCCCTTCTTAGCATGACCCCAGTAGAGTAGGCGTTAGACAGGAGTAAGCGGCAGAACCCAGGACACAGAAGCGGGAGAGTGGCTTCTGCATCCTCGTCCCCTGGGGCAGCAGAAACCCTGGAGCTGGAACTGGAAAGCCTTCTGCCCCGTGGATCAGACACAAGAGCAGCAAATGCGACCCCAGCAGTCTCGGGACCGTTCCTGGTCATAGATGAGGCTGCAGAAAAGCCCCACTGCCACGGAAAGCTGGTCATAAACCCTAGCAAAAAAAAGGGGGGGGGGGCGCAGCAGTGCGACTGTACTGTCCCTTCAAATTGTTCCTTTGCCCCTATGTTTACGGCCACACACCTTCACAGTGGAAGAGCACACATAAACCATGCCGCCGTTTGTGACCAAATGTTTGTACCATGAATCACATGCCCTCCTCCCCCACACCCGCCATTCTTAGTGTGCAGCAGACCCCCATTATAAACGCCGGCTGACTACGCACAAAGCCCCACAGTACCACAAAGCACCGTTTGGGTCCAATAACATATTCGACAATAAAATGTGAGAGATTTATAAACCCTGGCATCCAAACGCATGCATAACAGACCTGCGGGCCCACAGATTGAGTGGGCACATGGCCAAACTATCGCGTGCCGCTCTGGCATGCCCACAGGGTGCCCAGGCTCGAAGCGTGTGCATGACGGACCCGTGGATCCGCAGAATAAGCGGGCACGCTACGTCATCCAGTTCGCCCGTCCTCCGCCAACTTTCAGGGGAAATGTCGAGTCTGTAGTCCCAGACAATCAGACAGAAGTTCTTGCGAGAGAATTAATCTCCCTGCTCGAGAAAGGGGCGGTGCGGAGTGTCCCGAGAGAGACAGGCACATGGACACTACAGAAGATACTTTGTGGTGCCGAAAAAATACGTTAACTTCCGTTCGATATTAGACCTGCTGATTTTAAACAAGCATCTAATGAAAATTTATGGCTAATGACTGGTTTGTGAAACTAGATCTGGAAGGTAGTGTGTGAGTGTGAAATCTTTTTCCACATCTCCATCCACTACCAGCACAAAAAATATCTGCACTTTGCCTTCCAGGGGAAAGCCGACAAATTCCTCACACTCCCCTTCCGGCTATCTTTAGCTCCTTGGGTGTTGTGTGGAAGCGGCAATAACACTGTTACGCCAAAAGGGGTTGAGAGTGTACAACTATTAAAAAGATTAGTCCCAGAATCAGTATCCGAATCAGTCCCTGAGTCCGTCAGGCAGCCAATTTAACACTTTCTCATCTGTGGAATCTAGGCTTTGTTATCAACATGGAGTAAAGTGTTTTAAGCCTGGGTCAGCTCACCACCTTTTTAGGCATGGAGCTAGCCTCGGTTTCAATGATGTCTTTCTTGAGCCAAAGTTCAGGCCATTAAGTCATCCATGTCACAGTTTGGACCCTGGATGGTGACTGACATTACTTTTGTGCCAGAAACTGCTGGCATGATGGCGTCAGCGCTGCCCCTCAATATGTTTCAGGCCAGGACATTCCAGAAGTGGTACGGAGCCAGACATCTTCACCCAGTAAATGACAGAAACTTTAAATAACGTTGTCTTCGAGGTCCAAGAAGGCATTTTCAGTGTGGAGTAATGCGCGGTTCCTTTGTGCAGGGTCCGTGCTGAGGAGCGTATCATACCACAAGGTGAGGAGCCGTCTACAATGGTGCAACAGCCAACAGGTGGTGGATACAGCATGGTGTTATTAGCTCTTCAATACTACCTAACAGCCCTCAAGCGCTGACAGGTCCTGGTGAAGTCACACAACACGTCGGCAATAGCATACATTGGGTCCAGTCCCTCCCCCTGTACCACATGGTGTACAACTTACTGCTGTTGTCACGACCAGAACTGGGAGGGACCCAAACGCATGACACAGGGAGACGGGAGGCAGGCAAGGGATGTTTATTAGCCGGGACAGTGGAGCTGGCCGGGGGGTCCCGGTCGGGTGGGGATGGAGCAGGGCAGGGCAGGGATGATGATGATCTGGGTGGAGAGACGGGGAACCAGGCTGGATGGAGATGGACGGAGAGCCTTGGTCGATGAGCGGAGACAGGCAGGTAAACCGGGCTGGCTGGACTTGGAGAGACAGACTGGGTCGAGGAGAGGAGACAAGCGGGTAAGGGGAAGGCCAGACAACGAGACATAAACTAGGAACTAGGAACTAGGAATAGGAACTTGGAAGGGAGCCAATAGCGATACAACTCGGGGAAAGCTGGTTGATGGTCTGGCAAGGAATGGCTAGGAAGCTGGGGCTAAATACTGTGCAGGTAATTGATCCCAGGTGTGTGCAATTGGGCTTGAGTAGGGAGCTGCAGATGGGGCAAGGGCGGCCTCTAGTGGCGCTGGGAGGCCGTGGGCCTAACAGCTGTATGTGGAACGGAACCTCCTCTCCCTCTGGGCGGTCCACATCCCTGACAGACTCAACCACGGAGTTGACCTATTGTCCAGGGGGAACCCCCGGGCATCAGACCTGCACCTTCACCCCTAGGTGGTGGCGAAGATCTGGAGACAGTTTGGCTGGGCGGAGGGGGACCTGTGTGAGTCACACAACGAGAGACAACACAGTACCCATTATGGTTTTCCCTGGCGGGGGACCAGCCCTCATTGGGCGTAGATGCACTGGCTCACCCATGGCCAGAGGCGCCACTCTATGCTTTTCCCCCTGTGGCACTCATCGAGCTGTTGCAGAACAGAGTGCGGGAGGACAACTTGTCACTGTGGCTTGTTGCCCCCTATTTTCCCAGCCACCAGTTGTTCACCGATCTGTGCGACATGAGTGTGCATCCCTTGCAGGAACTTCCCCTCCGACGAGACCTACTCACACAGGCGCATGTAACGATATGGCACCCACGCCCAGATGTGTGGTGCCTCCAGGCCTGGTTGCTGAGGGGGAGAAGCTCCGAACATCAGGCCAGTCAGATGGGGTGGTCGCCACTATACAGAGCGCCAGGGTGCCCTAGACGCGATCCCGCGATGTTACTAGGTCTGCAACATGCCATGTTTGGCGCACAATTTGAGTATGCAGGTGCTACAGAAGGTATCCCACAAGCATTTTCCTCACATGTCCGCTGGCATGTCAGGGACAGACACTCCATTAGGGGGTATGTTATTATGTCGACCTCATTCGGTTGATCACCATACTGTCGTGTGATGGGTTACGGTCTCATGAGTAATAGATTGCAGTCCCTGCAATAGGGAGTGTCTAGGTTGTGAATGCAACCATGGTTCCCTGAGAAGAGACCAGATCTATTACTGTGCTGCCATATGGTGCCCCTTCAAGGCACTCAGCAGCAAAAAGAAGAAGAGAGGAAGGTAGGCAGCGCTTATACCACCACACGTGGGTGGAACGGAAGCACAGCATCATCACTTCCTCTGCCATCCGGCATGAATGCAGAGTGTTCGATTGGATTACATGATCCGTCTATCAGTCCCATGAATAGTAGATCTGGTCCCTTCTCAGGGAACCCTGGTTGCCTTCGCAACCTAGACGTTAGCATGCGCCATCAATACATTGGGGTGTAGACCTTCCCGTCTCGATCTGGGTAAGACAAAAAAAAAAAAAAGCTGATTTCCTTTCAAATTAACCAGAGTGTTTCAAGATTGTATAAAGACTATGTGACCCTGCTACCATTTTGGGCTTTTTTTTTTATCAACAACTACAATTATCGTCTTTGCACCGGTTGATATTTGGTATTTTGTCATAATTAAAGATGAGAGGCAACCCCTAAGATCGTCTGCGCTGGGTGGATTTATACTGCATGAAAAACTGTCCAGTCTTATTTAGTCTTGTATTTATGCCAACAGTGGAGAGTGCATAGAGAGAGGAGCACATACAGTGCGTAACACGAACAATTGAATGGCTGTTTTTGAATGTCTCAAAAAAGTGCCAGCTGAAGAAAGAATATGGTCATTTCTCAATACTAATCACGCAAAGTCCGGACTTGCGGACTTGGTAGTTCAGACTTGGCAAGTTGGACTCGGCCATTACCACCGCTTGGTGCAAAATGCATTCTGGGATATTTGGCTGTCCCAAGTCCACACAAGTCACCACCGATGCATCCTCGATATAATGGGCAGAGCAAGTCCACATCCGGGCATTTGGACTGGATTTGTGGGATGGTAGCTCAGGAGGTAGAGCTGGTGGTCTAGTGATCCAAAGGTTGCTGGTTCGATCCCAGGCTCCTTCTGCTAGCATGCTGTAGTGTCCTTGAGCAAGACACTTAACCCCTAATTGCTCCTGATGGCTGCGTCCGTTGGTGTTTGAACAATTGTAAGTCGCTTTGGATAAAAGCGTCTGCTAAATGATTAAATGTAATGTGACTTGGCTTGATGCGTTCTTTGAATTTAAACAGTACTTGGGCTGCGATTGTTGACGTTTCACAAGTCCACAAGAAGAGACAAGAACGCAGATTGAGAAAGGGCCTATGAGATCCTTTTTAACAAAATCATTTTTACAACTTTAATCATTGCACTTCAATAAGCCTAATAGTTAGTGGAATGCTTACGGTTGTATTTGAATTCTTCAAATTCAACAAAATTCTTCTAAATTCTACAATTCAAATAATGCTGTCTTTCATTCAGCGTATTAATTTATATATATATATATATATATATATATATATATATACATAAATACATTACATATTTGTTGTGATAATATAACAAATATAACCACATTTACAGTACAAACACAAGCAACTGGAACTCTCACTATGAATTATTAATTATTTTAGAATCATGGAAAATAAAAATTCCCCCGTCTGTGAATTCAAATCATCCTCATGACACTTTGTGAAGGGACACAGAAAGCCCTCTTTGATAGTGTCTGAGGGGGTGTTTTCAGATCAGAAATCAGAAATCAGGTATCAGATTCAAAATCCGTTTTATTTTACCAGGGATATTTACATATACAAGGAATTTGTTCTGGTGAGGTTTGGTGCCTCCTTTCTTCTCTATGGTAAAAAATTATATATAGAAATAAAAAAAATAGGCAAATATTAAAATATATAGAAATATAAAAAATATAAAAATAATAATAAATAGCGTAAAATTAAAAAAATGAAGTTAAAAAAAGTGTCAATATATAAAATAGTCAAAAAAATGAATACATTAACATATACAAGGAATTTTATCCAGTTTGGCACGTTACACTGCAGACTATTTTATGTATGAAAAAAATAAGCTTAAGCTTTTAACAATGAAATAGAATAAAAACAAAGTCAAGTTAAAACGTAGTAAATCATTAAAATAAAGTAAAGATTAAAATCATGTCAAATATATACAAATAGCCAAAAAATACCAAAACAGAAATTGTCATATATTAAAAGATATTCAAGATTCAAGATTCAAGAGATATACAAGTATACGTGCAATAACCAATGTTATTGCACGTATATTATTGTATTTCTATATTAAAAACATTGCGGCAACGGTACATAAATCCCTCACCGTTGTCTCACAGAGAGCTCCTTCAGCTAATCTCTGTGCCGGCGATAATAACATTCCTTTGTGCAAAATAAGTAATGAGCAATAAAAAAAAAATAACAAAAAAAAATTGAGAGCTGAGTGGCCAGTTGAACCTTTTGAGAGGAAAAAAAAACGATGAATGAAAGATGGCGGCAAACTATAAAGTAAAGAGGAAAGTTTCAGACAACAAAGGTTGGCATTAAATTGTTTACAGACATGAGAACAAGGAGGGATGGAGGGAGGGAGGGAGGGAGGAGGGAGATGGGGAGAGAGAGAGAGAGAGAGAGAGAAGGGGGAGGAAGAGGGAAAGGAAAGGGAAAGTTGTTTATTCCAAAAGTGGCACTCCCTCTCTCTCTTTGATCAGCGGATGTCAGTTGAGTGACATCCTTCAGATCCGGAGAGAGACAAACAAAAGGGGTAAAAAAGGGAAAACAAATCTAAATAGGGGGGGGGGGGGGGGCGAACTAGTCACATTTCTGATTGACAGGTTTAATTAACAAAAGCGAGGCCGGCCCCGTGCTCTTCCCTCCACCGGCCTCTGGGGGCCGAGGAAACAAAATATCCTCTGCTTTTGTTGTCTCAAACATCAGAATTCCGGATCGTGCGGGTTGGTTTCTTTTTTTTTACGAAGACAAAGCGTGTTGGGAAGCAAAGTAGCGCGGTGCCATATGGTTTCCCTCCGTACAAGTTTTCACAGTTATTTTATATTGTGCGTGGGAATCCCTTCACCTTTGGCGCTCACATGACGGTTTCTAAATGGGAAAGCTTCGCGGCCGACTTCAATGTGTAAAAAGGGTATTTTCACTTCACTTTTTATTCTATTTTATATATTTTTTTATTCTCTTTTTTTCAATCCTAATTGTCTACAGTTTAGCGCGCCAAACCTCTGTGATATAGTGGACAAATATATTGCGTGCTTGAATTCCATGTCCCACATCTAACACAACAATAACATCTCGCAATTATCTTTGAACACAGTACAGGATGTGACTGTGCAGGATGTGCTTGCTGCATCCAACACGTTATCTACCGCACAGGGAAGGCGTGTAGCGGTCCCGATTAGCACGTCCAAGGAAAGCGAGGGTGTGTGCGAATTATCACACAGCGGTATGAGCGCTATCCCAGACAGCCCGTTAGCTGAAGTGGATTTTAATGAGTTATTTTCCAGTTAGCGAATGGATAAATGATCAGGGTCTTGGAAACACGACGGGGGCGCCTGCCACAGACCCGTGCGTGGGTACCATGCGTGAAAATGCGTGTATACACATGCATGTTGTGTACGCATACGCTGAAAAAAAACAACAAAACTCTCACACACACACACACACACACACACATTCCCAAAAATTCCAAGCACTCTTAATATTTGGCTGCAAATTTAACGGTGGCTCCAAAAAAATGGAAAAAAGCTATTATCTTGCGTCTGCCAAACAAATCAGCGCTCGCTCAAGCATCTCTACACTCTCTATAAGTGCTTTTAAACTAATCTGCGTGCTCAATTTAGTTTTGTTTAGCCCCCTCACAAGGGCCACTCCTAAGTTTCTGTACCCCTTGTTTGTGTACCTGCCCTTGAGTACTCATAGTTGACATAGCTTTCACATTGAACTGATAACGCAACAGTGGGATTATTTTTCGGTTTCTTTTTTATTCTTCAACATACAGTATATAAATGACAAAGTGATGTGGCATGAGAAGATGCAGGGGTTTTGTTTTTTTAACGAGCAGCCCAGCTTGGTCAATCGATGTAGCAGCAATGAAAAGTTTGCCTAATTTTTGAGAGTCCGTTATTGACGAGGCACTCGAGAGTCAGAGGAGCCGGTTGGCTCCGAGTTGGGAATTCTCACAAGAATTGTTTAATAAGGCGGAATAATGCAAAGTGGGGATCACAAATGTATTTCAGCTCAATTCTCCAAAAATTATTTTTCTGGGACATATGCAACGCGTGAAACAGTCAAATTCAATGTATTGAGCCAACTCGCCTTGTCCATTTTTCCACATTAATTCAGTCCTCAGTAATTATTTTCAGTTTACAAGTTGAACCAACTAACCAACGTAACTCACTGCTCTCGGCTCTTTTCGGACAATTTTGTCCCTTTGGTTCGCTATGAAAGAACCGTTTGTGAGTCTTGCATTACTACTATGTGGTTGAAGGATGCAAGTACACACAAGTGTAAGTGCATCGAGTAACATATCCTGCTATTTACAGTATATACTGTTATAAATAGATTGTGAGTTGCACATCACTATGTAGCTGAAGGATGCAAGTACATGCAAGTTCTCATCAATATTGATATGCAGCACATTACTATTCATTAATATCAATGTAAGGTAAAAAATAAAAATAAATAATGAATTTTGGAAGGAGAACATTTTTCTTGAGTTATTTATATATCTATAAAAAAAGAATATAAATAAATAAAACTATAAATATATGAAAATAAGAAGTAAATCATCCCACTGTTTTAGGGCCCCAATAGCGGCCTGCATTCGCATGTTAGACACCGCCCTGCTGGGGATTGATAAAGAATCACTCTTTGGATGAATCAGATTGGCACGCTC
Organism: Zeus faber; assembly: GCF_960531495.2. Taxonomy (NCBI): domain Eukaryota; kingdom Metazoa; phylum Chordata; class Actinopteri; order Zeiformes; family Zeidae; genus Zeus; species Zeus faber. The sequence continues at coordinate 31,721,786 of NC_137195.1, forward strand.
AAGAGCAGATGCCATGTCACATCCGTTCGCTCACAACAGTTTTGGAAAAGCGATGTGGGAAGTGGCGGTGAATTCTCATCGACTGTGACATCTCTGTGATTCAAATTGAAGACCTGTGTAACTCCGAAATTTACCGCAATCAAATATAACACAAAACAAATCACCCCCTCGTTCTGGCGAGACCACCTCTTCCCTCCTGTGAAATATTTAAAAAAAAACTTCCACCCTCTTTCCTCCCGCCGATAATCAGGAAACAACCTTCCCTTATCTCTCCCCGGCATCTTCTGGGACTGGGGAGTACGGAGTGAGAAGAAAATCACACGATACACAGGTAAGATCTTGCTGCGGCTGCAGGGGATGAGGAGAGTAGAGCTGTGTTACCGCAAATGGCGGCTTTTGATTGGAGATGGGGCTGGACGCTTCGAGGGAGCGAGTAGGGTATACGGAGTGGAACAAATTCCCAATGAATGTCATGTGCTGCACTTGGAGAAAGAGCGGTCGTCGTGGAGAACGTCAGGCCAAGCCAGGGGCGACCTACTTCTGTGGTAGCAATGCAGATCACTATTACCCCTACTGATAGGGGTGTTTACGAGCTGAGGGATTTCGTTTGAGATCAAATTATATATAATGATAACAACAATAATAATAGTAATAATAATAATAATAATAATAATAAAAACAAATAACCACACAAATAATAAATATAAATATAATCAACGCAATACTTATAATAACAATAATAATCATCATCATAATAATAACAGTCATAATAACAAGAGAATGACCAATAAGATCCAAAAACATTTATAAGCATGGGTTTGCTATTTTAAATCCTGGCCTCATTACAATGTTCCAATAATTTATATCTCTCCATAACACAACCTAACTGAATACTTTACTGCTTTACTTATTGCTCTGCTGCAGCATTGCTGAGCTTAAATCCAGTCCAAAGAATAAGGGGAAGAGATTTTGAGTGAGGTGTAAAAGGGTTAAGTGTAGAAAATTATTGAGATTGAGGTTTATTTTAGTACTGACAATAAGAAAAATGAGAAAAAGACCAAAACAATGTTGTAGATTAACCAAAACGGAAAATTGCTGAGTCACGACTGGGAGACGTCCGTTGTTCACTATAGATAAGACCTGTGTCCTGAAATCTGCTGGATCACAAAGGAGGTAGCATTGTCCATTAAAAAACTGATGCTACTTTGTGGCAGTGTAATTTCTGACGACATAACTGATTTATGAACAATCTTAACCACTCGAAACGATGTACACGGCACATTCAGAGGGTCAAATTAGAGAGTTAGACCTCCCCAAACCCCTCATTGAGACACCATGGAGAGAAGTGAGGACTGATCAGGTTTAACAATTTATGAAACGTAACCATTTCACGTCAACTTCTCCAATTCTGCTTTTTGTTTCTATAAGGTGAATTTGAATCATTGAGGAAGGGACAGACAGAGAGAGAGAAGCAGAGAGAGAGAGGCAGAGACTTACATTAGTTGTAAGGAAGACAGGAGTGCTAATTACCGGAGGAGCTGCTCCAAAGTTCAAAGTGTTTAATTTGTCAAGTGTACAGTACAACACAAGGTCAATCGGTACAATGAAATTCTTGGGGCATGACAGGCAACAACTGCCTCGCGGGCATAAAAAGATAAAATAACAAGGCTATATTTGCCTTGTAATTTTATAGGAGGAAATACACTTTTTTTAAAAGTCGAATATAAAAAAAAGTAAGAGTTGATGTTACAAATATGGGCAAGAGGTCACAGTGTATGTACATAAAATTAAAATAAGAAAATAATCCTAAAACGGAAACTAAAAATTGGAACATTGTAGCAGTTCCAACAGAAATTGGTCAGTCTATTGCACAAAATATAGATATAAGTATAAAGTGAAGGAGTGCCGGTGGATATGTACATGTAGTTGTGGCATTTAAATTACATAGGTGACTACAAATGTTGCAGGTTGAGAAGCCTGATAGCCTAAGGGTAAAAACTGTTTTTGAGTCTGGTAGTCCGTGCCCAGATGCTCCGGTAACGTTTACCAGACAGCAGCGTGAACAGTCCATAGCCTGGGTGGCTGTAGTCCTTTATGATTTTTCGTGCTTTCCTGAGGCATCGTGTGCGGTAGATGCCTTGCACGGAGGGGAGGTGGCAGCCAATGATGCACTCCGCTGTCTCACCAGCCTCTGGAGCACCTTGCGATCAGCAGCAGAGCAGCTGCCATGCCAGGCGGTGATGCAGCCAGTGAGAATGCTCTCAATCGTACATCGGTAGAAGCTGGTGAGAGTCCTGACAGACATGCCAAACTTCTTGAGTCTCCTCAGGAAGAATAGGCGCTTTTGTGCAGTTTTTATTGCTGCGTCCGATTGCCTGGACCAGGAGCGGTCACCACTGATGAACGCACCGAGGAACTTGAAGCAGGAGTCATCCCCCCGCTGTCGTTTCCTGATCATCTCTTTAGTCTTGCAGATGTTGAGAGAGGGGTTGTTATCCTGGCACCATGTTGCCAAGACGCTGACTTCCTCTCAGTAGAAGGACTCAGCAAACCTGCGGGGCTCCAGTGCTCAGGGTCAGTGCAGAGGAGGAGAGGTTTCCTATTCTCACCACCTGGGGTCTGCCTGTCAGGAAGTCCAGGATCTAGTTACAGAAGGAGGTGTTAATGTCACGACCAAGGCTAGGAGAGACCCAAACGCACAACACGGGGAGATGGGAGGCAGACAAAGGATGTTTATTAGCCCACACGGTGGAGCTGGCCGGGGGGACCCGGTCAGGTAGGGATGGAGCAGGGCTGGGATGACGATGACCGGGAGGAGGGGTCCAGGATCCGGGTGGAGAGACGGGGAACCGCGTTGGATGGAGAGGGACGGACAGCCTTGGTCGACAAGCCGAGACAAGCAGGTAAGGGGAAGACGAAACAAAGAGACATAAACTAGGGACTTTAACAAACACTAGGAGCTGGGAACTTGAAATGCAGCCAGTAGCTGTACAACTCGGGTAAGCTAGTTGCCGTCTGGCAATGAATGACTGAGAAGCTGGAGACTAAATACTATGTGGAGTGATGCAGGTAATTGATCCCAGGTGTGTGCAATTGGCTCAAGGGGGGAGCTGCAGATGGGGCAAGAACAGCCTCAAGTGGCGCTGGGAGGCAAACAACATCTACAAACAGCATCCTCACGTATGTGATGCTTTTGTCCACGTGGGAGAGGGTGGTGTGCACTGGCAGGGTGACTCCAGCTGTAGGCTCTTTTGGCATCACTGATGGCTTTCCGAAGGTCATATCTGGACTTCCTCAAAGCTATAAGCGCAGGACCGTGCCCTGAGCTTAGCATAACCATTAACCCAGAGCTTCTGGTTGGGGAAAGTCCTGACCTTGACTCTCGGACGACATCATCAATGCACTTGGAGATGTAGGCTGAGACAGAGTCTGTGTATGCATCGGTGTCCCCATCAGCTGCAACACAGAACATCTGCCAGTCTGTGGTTTTGAAACAGTCCTGGAGAGTGGCAGGGGATTCCTCACTCCAGCATTGGACGCTCCGAAAAACCGGTTTTCATTGCTTTAATCGTTGTCTTTAGGTTGGTAGGAGAAGAATGGAGGTGTGATCTGCCTTACCAAATTCCGGGCGGGGGAGGGGTTTGTAGCTGTCCCATAGTTGTGAATAACATTGGTCGAGGGTCTTATCACCCCTGGTAGGAAAATTGATATGATGATATGATGATATTTAGGCAAAACTTTCCTCATATTAGCCGCAAACAATAGAAGCTGCCTCAGGGTGAGCGTTCTCCAGTCCATTGATTACTCGGTAAAGGTCCTCTAACACACACGTTTTATCCGCCTGCGGGGGTATGTAGACTGCTGTGATTATAGCGGAGCTGAATTTCCGCGGGAGGTAAAAGGGACGGACTTTTATAGTTAAGAGCTCCAGGTACGGAGAGCAGTGTTCAAGTGGTCAAAGTACTTATATATCCGAACCCCAACAAGAGTTAACCATAATGCAGACCCCACCACCTCTGCGTTTACCTGACCCCGTGGTTCTGTTGTGTCGGTAGATGGAAACCAGACAGCCAGAAAAAACAGTCAGCCAGTTATTCAGTAAGCCAATGAGCCCATATCTGATTTGCCGGGGTGGGTTCTATTTAGTGCCACTGATAGAAGTATGCCCCAGATGAGACAATGAAAAGCCAATCGGAACACAAACACAACGCAAACACATTTCTGTAAATGCACTGGAGCCCAGCTCTTGCATCCAGAATGTTTATTTAGTCTGTTAGTCAGCTGTACCACCGGGCCTGTAAGCCGATTTGCTGTAGCAAAATAGGAGTAGTTGTAAAAAAAAATCAGTGCTGCCAAGACTTTCAATTAGCAAACAAGACTGTCATTAACACAGACAGAAAGAAAAAGACAGGCAGGCAGACAGTGTCACAAATCCTCCCTGATCTCCCAATATTTATATTAGTTTTCATGTTTTATTTTAATCTGGTCATTTCCTCATGCCATGTCACTAACTTCCATGTCATTTCAAATCGTCCCACTCCCTTTTGCTTTGCAGTCACTCCTTTCCCTTAACCTGGTTTCCCCCACCTGCAGCTCATTCCCTCGTTAGTCCCTCAGTATAAATACCAGTCCACCGCCCTTTGTTCTCTGCCAGATTGTCTCTTGCAATGCTCCTGCACTACTACCTTGTTCCTTACATTCCAGCTGAACCATGATTCTCTGCCTGTTCCCTGCTGGATAAGTTTGCCCTCTGACTGACCTCCTGGTTTTAACCCCTGCCTGTTTTTTGGAATAAACCTTGTGGACTCTGGTTTCTTACCTGATTTTATTTGTGTTGTTTATGGGTTCACATCTGTTCTGAGTCAGTAAGCATGACAGACAGACCTACCAACAGTGCAGCTCACTTTACTTGCTGTGCCTACTGTGGATTTCTTAGAATGTGTCCTAACCAAAAAAAAAAGAGCAATCCCCTTCACACACAGGAGAGGAGCCCTTGTTATGACATGTTTTTCATATGCTCCGGACTTGTTCCACCTTGCCCACTCTCTACAATAAAACTGGTACTTTTCAACCCCATCGCCTGTGTCAGAGAACCCTGAAATCGTCACTCGGGTAAGTGGGTATGTGGTGCACACAAAACACACATGCTTATTGTTAAGAGATATCAGTGTTTATGGCAATCCATGAGAAACATTTTATTTTTTACATCCGCTGGGTTAACCCTTTTGGGTGTGGCTCTTTTGTGTCAGTGTTCATACTTGTGGACAAACCTTGCTATGCTGGCTTATAAAATTCACCATGGCAGACATTGGTTTCTTGGGCATACCTCGCACGGCCGCTTACAACGACTGTCTTGTATCTGGTAACATGGACAATTACAAAGCGGCGTCGTACAATCTGCGGAGGGCGGTGAGGGACGCCAAACGGACGTACAGAGAGACCGTGGAGCTACAGATGGAGCGGGGGGACACAAGACGCTTGTGGGAGGGGCTGCGAACAACAACAAACTACAAGAGCAGCTCCTCCCCAGCCACGAGTGTGGACGCCTCCCTGGCCAACCAACTGAACTCCTTTTATGCGCGGTTCGAGTCTGGCAGCAGCACCGCTAGCTCGCCGGCTAATTGGAGTTACACTGCTGGGGATGAGCGCGCACTCTCAGTGTCCGTGAACGAGGTCAGGAGGGCTTTGATGCGGGTAAACACCAGGAAAGCTGCGGGCCCAGATGGCATATCTGGGCGAGTACTGAAGACCTGTGCTAACCAGCTAGCTCCGGTGTTCACCACAATATTCAACATCTCCCTGGCTGAATCAGTGGTCCCGTCCTGCTTCAAGAGGTCCACCGTCGTTCCTGTCCCGAAGATCGCCTCTCCAACCTGCCTGAATGACTACCGTCCGGTGGCCCTCACCTCGGTGGTCATGAAGTGTTTCAAGAGGCTGATTAAGGATTACATCTGCGCCTCCCTTCCCCGCACCTTGGACCCGTTGCAGTTCGCGTACCGGCAGAACAGCTCCACGGATGACGCGGTCTCCCAGGTACTGCACACCGCGCTCACACACCTGGATGGCCAGAAGGGGGCCTATGTGAGAATGCTGTTCATCGATTATAGTTCAGCTTTCAACACCATAGTCCCCACCAGACTGTCTGTCAAGCTGATGGAGCTCGGATTGAATGGTCCTCTGTGCGCCTGGATCCTGGACTTCCTCACAGGCCGCCCCCAGGTGGTCAAGGTGGGGAAGTACATGTCAAGCTCCCTCACCCTGAACACAGGATCCCCCCAGGGCTGCGTCCTCAGCCCCCTACTGTACTCCCTGTACACACATGACTGTGTGGCCAGGTCCAGCTCCAACACCATCATCAAGTTTGCTGACGACACCGTGGTCATGGGCCTGATCACCGACTGCGATGAGAAGGCCTACCGCGAGGAGGTGGCTGACCTGTCACTCTGGTGCCAGGACAACAGCCTACACCTGAACGTCAGCAAAACCAAGGAGCTGATTGTGGACTTTAGGCGTGGATCACAATCGAGGACGCACGCGCCCTTGTGGATTAATGGGACTTCTGTCGATAGGGTGAGCAGCTTCAGATATCTGGGAGTCCACATCACAGAGGACTTAACATGGACTGTTCACACAGACACTCTGGTGAGAAAGGCGAGGCAGCGTCTCTACCACCTCAGGCAGCTGAGGAAATTCCGGGTCTCGGTGAGGATCCTCAAGTCCTTCTACTGTGGAGCAGTGGAGAGCATCCTGACAGGCAACATCACTGCCTGGTTTGGGAACTGTACTGCCCAGGACAGGCGGGCCCTGCAGAGGGTGGTGCGTTCAGCTGAACGTACCACTGGAACTACCCTCCCCCCCTTGCAGGAGCTATACACCAGGAGGTGTAGTAGCAGAGCCCGTAGGATCATGAAGGATCCTCATCACCCCAACAACGGACTGTTTCAGCTGCTGCGGTCAGGCAAGCGCCTCCGCAGTCACACAGCGAGAACAGAGAGACAGACAGAGTTTTTTCCCGCACGCCATTAGAACTGTCAACGCTGACCTCACCAGGGGTCCTCACTGAGCCATGCACTAGGCTCCACTACCTACTGTACTGTATGTAGCATACTGTACCGCATACTGTATCACTGTTCAGGGTTGTTCGTGATGCCGTATTGCTGCGCAGTACTGTTGTATACTGTGCTGTATTATCCCAAACACTACTCCCTCTATTCACATTCACATGATACTTTAATTCACATGCCACTTTAAATGCACATATCTGTATATACATAGGCATATTCCTTCTATCTATTCCATTTTATTTCAATTTATTTTTATTGTATTTCATTCTATATATTTTTATCTTATTCTACAAGTATTCCACTTACTGTATTACGTTTTAAGAGTCAGTTAGTCGGTCTTTTAGAAAGGAATTTTCTACTTTTTATTTTATTTTTTATTTTTTCCTAGGACATATTGTGTGCTATCACCGGGTGCGTTGCATTACATTTCACTGCATATATGTATGAAAGTATGTATATGTATGTGACAAATAAAAAATCTTGAATCTTGAACCTGATATTTGCATTCTTGCAGGGAAAGGAGGACCCTGCCACCAACAATGGAACCAACCTAGAGAGGACCACATGTGTAATATAAATACATTGAATGGCTGTTTCCTAAAAAGTGCCAGTTAAAAAAAAAAAGGGATAATATGATACAGGATTTATCATTGTTTTGAACAAAGTATCTCATGGATTACCACTTAAAAGGATGTAGGATCACCGTGTTTACATAAAAACGATGACGTGCCACGGTGGCTCGTCTCAAGGAGATTCCCGAGTGCCCCAATACTCAATCATAACACAAAAGGTTGCACAGGAGCTATTTTTTTTTATATAATTAAAAAATAATAATAATAATAAAATAAAATATATATAAAAATTCTGATAAAATAAAAATTTTAAATCGTTTTTGATTATTTGAAGAGAAATATATACATATACAGTATATATAGAAATACTTGATTCTAATAAAATAATAATGGATAAAATAATAAAGCACACAAAATTATAGAGCGATAAGCAAAGGGAAAAAAGATTACTCAGGAGCCATTACAGTTTTTATGTAACCTGAAAATATATATATGTATAAAAAGCACATATATACATACAATATATATATAAATACTTAAAATGATAATGGATAAAATAATAAACCACACAATTATAGAGCAATAAGCAAAGACAAAGTTCACACAGGAGCCATTATAGTTTTTATATAATTTGGGGAAAAAAATTATATATATATAAATGCTTGATTCTAACAAAATAATAAGGGCTCATTGTACCCCCCCCCCCATACAAGTTAAACTGAAAAGATATTGGTTTTTCTTTTGCCTTCCTAAAGGAACGTCTCTCCCCATCGCTTTCATCCATCCCTCTTCCTTGACGTAGATCACAGCATTCACATTAATCACCATTCTGTCACTTCTTTCTCTCCTCAAATGTATTCACATTCCTCCCGTTTTCCCCCCTCTCTTTTCCTTGACTGTGAATCACGGCTAATTAGGCGCTGCTCTCTAAATCAGATTTTCATGAAAGGCTCGAGGGAAGGGGGGTGTGCAGGAGATAGCTATGTGTGTGGGGGAAGGGGGTTATGACAATTATTTTTTCATATGTGGAATAAGGACAAAGAAGGAAATGGCTATTAGCGTTCCGCATCTTAAGAAAATTAATAAATAAATCCCCAAATGATCCCGCTTTGATTTTCCAAAATTTAAATTTCACACAAGATATTTAAGAAGGGAAGGGTTTGGCCGTCACGGCACTACAGACAATAGGTACGCAGCAATATATAGAGAAAAGAAGGACGTAAAGTAGGATCATATTGGGGCGTGCGCAGGGGGAGCTATGTTTCCTGAATCAGCATTTGTTTTTGTTCTGTTGTTTTTGTGTCTGTTTTGCTGGTTTTTAATCTGGGAAATATATTATCAATCTAAATTTTCAAAAATATATATTTAACATTTAAATGTAAAGAAAAACATAAAATAAAAACAAATTTGCAATGCACAGTAAACACGGAGGTTAACAAGGAGGTAGGGACATTAACCAATGTACAATGCACATAAAAATGAACAATAACAAATCTAGCAACCAACAGTAAACTGGAAAAAATAGACCTAACAGCCAGCCCGCCAGCCAGCCAGACATAAAGAAGGTGCTCACGTTGTCTGTGCCCATATTAACCAGCTAAGAACAGCAAGATCAAATACCCTCAGGGTGGATGTGGGGAGTAAGAAAACATTGGTTGAGGTGGGGTGCATCGAGTGACATATCCTGCTATATTAAATACACACCCACACACATACCTATATGTATTTCTTCTGCTGTGTGCTTCATTGTTTTAGGGAGGGGTCTCCAGATTGCAAGGGGCCTATTATCAAGAACCCTACTGTGAGGGCCTAGTGTGTGTGTGTGTGTATGTGTGTGTGTGTGTGTGTGTGTGTGTCTGAGTGTCAGAATAGTCTTTATTGCCAAGTAAGTTTACACGAACAACAAATTTGTTTTGGTGTTTGGTGCATACATGAAAAATAAATGTAAAACAATAAGTAAAATATTTGTGAAATATAAAAGCATATGTAAACTAAGGCTGTTTTTTTATTTTTATTTTTTTTGCTGTACAGTTTGTGCAGGAAGGCTCCAGTGTGACATCCCTTCAAAGGCCTCATCAGTTACCCTAAGCCACAAAGAGGAGCGTCACGCACCCCTCCAGGGGATTGGTCATTACTGGGATTCAAGAATAGGCATGGTATGGAAATCACACACATACATACACATATATATATACACATATAAATATATATATATATATACACTGTATATACACATATACACATACATACACACTCACCGGCCACTTTATTAGGTACACCTGTTAAATTGCTTGTTAACACAAATAGCTAATCAGCCAATCACATGGCAGCAACTCATTGCATTTAGGCATGTAGACATGGTGAGGATGACTTGCTGAAATTCAAACTGAGCATCAGAATGGGGAAGAAAGGGGATTTAAGTGACTTTGAACGTAGCATGGTTGTTGGTGCCAGACGGGCTGGTCTGAGTATTTCCGAAAATGCTGACCTACTGGGATTTTCACGCACAACCATCTCTAGGGTTTACAAAGAATGGTCAGAAAAAAAGAAAATATCCAGTGGGCTGCAGTTGTGTGGACGAAATTGCCTTGTTGATGTCAGAGGAGAATGGGCAGACTGGTTCGAGACGATATAAAGGCAACAGTAACTGAAATAACCACTTGTTACAACCAAGGTATGCAGAATACCATCTCTGAACGCACAACACGTCGAACCTTGAAGCAGATGGGCTACGGCAGCAGAAGACCACACCAGGTGCCACTCCTGTCAGCTAAGAATAGGAAACTGAGGCTACAATTCGCACAGGCTCACCAAAAATGGACAATAGAAGATTGGAAAAACGGGTGGTGCATGTTTTGCTCTCCGGTCCAACTTCTTCAGCGATGCATCGCTGCTCCCTGGCTGGAGGTCCAGGCTTCAGGGTCGCACTTGGGCTTGACATTGCTGCTAACAGCTATATTTTTATTTTACGACGTTTCCGTAATTGAATGAAACATGAAAGCCCTGATCCCCATGTGGATCCGATTAGCTCACAGAACTTGGGGCCTTAGGAAGGTGGCTCCTCCAGGAACACGATGGAATTAGAGGCATGTTTAGAATGAATAGAAATTATAAGTGGTATGAGTGGTATTTTCAGCAAAAAACATCAATTACATTACATTACATTATCAAAAACATGTTTTGCCGACCTCAGAAACCTATATTAACTTGTGTAAAAAGGAATATAATAGGTCCTCTTTAAAGCTGGGTTTAATAGTTTTATTAATAGCTGCGTAGAAATTACATTACGTTGAAGAATGCAATAAATATGAGACATAGGCAATAGTGGCGCTGCCCCCTGCGGTGGCCTGCACCAGCGCTCCGGTTGACTTTTGCATAATTTAGTATTTTTTTCCGTTTTGATCATAATGTACGCCAATAAAGCATCGGCAGTTACCTCATACGACCGCGATGCACTCATGGATATAAAAATTTCCCTAAACAAACAACGTTGGGACTTTTTATCCGTGGAAGCAGAGTGGCCGGCGAAAATCCTACACGGG